>NW_020912302.1:0-655 GCF_003984885.1 Neopelma chrysocephalum | reverse complement strand
CCCGGCGCCGCCGCCCGCACCGAGGGGGGGCCCAGAACCCCCCAGAACCCCCCCGGACCCCCCCGGACCACCCCAAAACCCTCCGCGACCCCCCGCGCCCCCCGCACCCCCCTGCCCGCCCCGCGCCAGCCTCGGGCCCTCGATGGGCGCCGAGGCACCGCCGGGCCCCCCAATTGGGGGGGGGGGGGGGAGGTCCCGGTGGGGGGGGGGGTTCGAGGGGGGGTCTGGGGGGACCTCGCACCCCCCACCCCAAACCCGTCCGGGGCACGAGGCCGCGACCCCCTCGGCCCCTTCTCCCGCCGCCCCGGAACCTTCCGGGGGTCCCGCGGGGGTCTCGTCGTTACTCACCGGGAATGGGGGGTCCGGGGGGGGGGGGGGCCGGGGGGGGGGGGTGGGGGGGGGGGAGGGTCCCTCCGGGGTCTCTCCCGGGGGCTCCCCAAAGTCTCTGACTTTTACTCCAAGAAGGGAAACGCTTTTTAAACGCTTTCGCTCCGCCCCGGGAGCGACGAGGCCGCGGCGGCGGCGGCGGAGGGAGGGAGGGAGGGAGGGAGGGAAGGGGGGGGGGGGGGGGGGGGAAAGGGGGGGGGGAGAAAAAAGGAGGGACCGGAGCCGCCTCCGCGCCCGCCCCCCGCGTACCCGCCCCCCGCACGCCCGC
>NW_020912301.1:0-390 GCF_003984885.1 Neopelma chrysocephalum | reverse complement strand
TCTGGGACGTCAGCAGAGTCACAATCCCCCTATGACATCACCTGCAGTGGGTATCTATGAAAGGCAGTGCTGGGCACTGCCAGCAGCACACAGACGAGGTCTGCGGGCAGTACTCGATCCGTCGAGTACTGCCACAGCACGCCAGACTGTGAGCCACCAGTGGCCAAGAGGCCAGCGAGAGTGCACAGTGACTGAGGAGCCTCTGAGTCTTGACAGGGACTGAGGAGCCTCAGAGTGCCACCAGCGGCCAAGGAGCCTCTGAGTTCCGCAGTGGACGAGGGGGCTCCGAGTGCCGCCAGCGGAAGCCAAGCCTTTGAGTCCTTCCAGCAGCACCCACCAAGTGCCAGCAGCAGCTGCGAAGACTCAAGGGCGGGAGCGGCCATGGAGGAG
>NW_020912300.1:0-575 GCF_003984885.1 Neopelma chrysocephalum | reverse complement strand
TGTCCCCTCAGTGTCCCCCCCTCACCTGTAGCGATGCGGCTTCTTGACCCCGCCCGTGGAGGGCGCGCTTTTCCGGGCCGCTTTCGTGGCCAGCTGCTTCCTCGGCGCCTTCCCGCCGGTGGATTTCCGAGCCGTCTGCTTGGTGCGGGCCATCCCGGGCCGTCACAGCCTGCAAAAAACGGGAAAAACGGGAAAAAACACGAAGGGTTTGGGGTGGGGGGGAAAGGCGCGACCCCCTCCCGGGGCCCTGCGCCTACAACTCCCATGAGCCCCCCGCGCCGAGCCACGTGACGGCAAGTGCCGCGTCTGATTGGCTGAGCGCGCAGCGACGGACTACGACTCCCAGAAGCCCCCGCGCCGCGCCCGGTGATTGGCCGGGGCGGTGCCGCTCAGCGCCGCGCTTTGATTGACGCGCCTCTCAGCCAATCGCGACGCGGCCCGGCGGCCAATCAGCGCCTCGCAAAGCACGGAAGGCGGGGCTACCAAGCGTCCCCTCAGGCGCCCCCGGGCCCCCCCCCCCCAGTCCGCCCCCCCCCGTCCCCGGTACTTCCCCCCAACCCCTCCCGGTACCGACC
>NW_020912299.1:0-394 GCF_003984885.1 Neopelma chrysocephalum | reverse complement strand
ACTGTGAAACTGAAACAGGTTAATAAACAAAGGGGGTTTGCAAAAAATGACCAGTTCTTAGTTCAGGCTGCAAAGAAAAGGGAAAAAAATCAAGGAAGGGGTTTTTACTGCTTTGCTTTGACTACTGCTGAAGTCAGCAGGTTCGTGTCTGCCCCTCTCCGTTTCTCTCTGGGGTCACTCCGTTCCTGGGTTTCTCTCGTGCTGTTGCCGCCGGGTCTCCGCTCGCTCCCTCCTTCGCCTCCGGTCCCGCTCGGGTTGTTTTCTCCCTCGGACTTTTCCTGGAGCCCCCCCAGGGGTTCTGTGGGATCCTCTCCGCCGCCCAAGCTCCACAGCCCCGGTTTTTGCACACCTCGTGCGCTGCTTGTGTTTGTTTTTCCCGGTGCCTCTTTCGTTT
>NW_020912298.1:0-679 GCF_003984885.1 Neopelma chrysocephalum | reverse complement strand
GGAGGGGATTAAAGGGAAAATGGGGGTTAGGGGACATTTGGGGGGGGTTAAAGGGGCCTGGGGGGGAGAGGAGGGGCTGCACCAAGAGCAGGTGAGTCCTGAGGCCCCCCCTGGTGTCCCCAAGACCCTCACCACTATCCCCACTGTCCCCAAACCCCATCCCTGATGTCCCCAATCCTCCATCTCACACCAGGAGACCCCTGTGGACCCTCTGACCACAAAAATGCCCCCCCCCTCACAGAAAGGCCAAGGGCGTCTGGGGACAGTTGGGGACAGTTGGGGGGCTTTGCGGGGCACTGGGGGATTACTGGGGGATACTGGGACACACTGGGGGGAACCAGGGGGCACTGGGAGGGACTGGGGTGTTACTGAGGGACGCTGGGAGGGCACTGGGAGGGCCTGGAGGTGAACTGGGGCACACTGGCAGAGAACTGGGGAATTACTGGGGGATTACCAGGACACATGGGGAGACACTCAGAAGTTACTGGGCCATACTGGGAGTTACTGGGTGCTCACTGGAGGATCACTGGGCGATACTGGGGGGCAGTAGGAGGTCACTGGGACACACTGGGTGGTTACTGAGGGGGTACTGGGCCATACTGAGGATCACTGGGAGGTCATTGGGACATACTGGGGGCACTCAGATCCCCTTACCCAGATGTGCTACATCTCTCCCCCC
>NW_020912297.1:0-884 GCF_003984885.1 Neopelma chrysocephalum | reverse complement strand
AGGTCCCCTGGAGGGGGTGCACCGTTCCCGGAGGCACTGCAATACCGGGACGATGCGCGGAGCGGAGGGAGCAAGCTCCGGGTCCAACTCCCGCGCCCAAAAATCCGTTTAATATAAAGTCCTCTCATCGAGGACGTATCAGATATTAAACTGATAAGAACAGATACTACACTTGATCTTAGCCAAAAGGCCGAGAAGCGATAACTTCAATGCCAACACACCCCACACCGGGCCCGCACCGCCCCTCCCGGACCTCACGGGGATCCCCGCAAGGCCCTCACGACCTTCTCCATCCTCGACCGCGCTCTCGCCGCGCTTATCCCGCATCTCTCGCCGGCATCCCGCGCTCCCTGATCCCGAAAACCCCCGAAACACCCCCAAAATAACGCTCCCATCGTGCCCTTCGAACGCGGGTGTGGCGCCTCATTTGCATGACCGCGCCCCCTCGTCACAGGGTCTGACAGCGCGCTGGGAAAGGGCTCCGGAATTCCGGGAAAACAGCACTGGAGAGCCGGGAAAGGGCCCGGGAGAGCTGTGAAAGGGCTCTGGAATTCCGGGAAAATAGATCCTTGGAGAGCCGGGAAAGGGCTCTGGAGATCTGGGAAAACAAAGCCCGGGAGTGCTGGGAAAGGGCTCTAGAATTCCAGGAAAACAGAGCCTTGGAGAGCTGGGAAAGGGCTCCGAAATTCCGGGAAGACAGAGCCTTGGAGAGCTGGGAAAGGCCTCTGGAATTCCGGAAAACAGAGCCTTGGAGAGCCAGGAAAGGGCTCTGGAATTCCAGGAAAACAGAGCCTTGGAGAGCCGGGAAAGGCCTCTGGAATTCCGGGAAAACAGAGCCTTGGAGAGCCGGGAAAGGGCTCCGGGAGAGCAGAGCCCGGGAGAGC
>NW_020912296.1:0-802 GCF_003984885.1 Neopelma chrysocephalum | reverse complement strand
CTTTTCTCATGGTTTAGTAATACAATATATTCACTTTGAATACACTTCTGAGATCTGTCTAATTAACCACAAAAGAATTGAAGACTTGGAAGTAAATTATTCCCAGGGGCTTGTCTCGTTAAGACGCCATCACTGAAAAGAGAGTGTGGAGGAATGAGCAGAGAAGGAGACCGTCCCTGGGGCTGAGGAAGCAGGAACTCAGAGTCACTGTTTCCAGGTGGCAAATGGACTGTGGGATGTTTCTGGGAGAGCCCATAAAGGGTGTGCTGGTTTCAGGGGGAGTACAGTTAAATTTCTTCCCTGTGGCCAGTGCAGGGCTGTGTTTTGGTTTGTGCTGAACACAGGGTTGATAATCACAGAATGAGAGAATATGTTGAGTTGGAAGGGACCCACAAGGATCATTCAGTCCAACCCTTAGCCCTGCACAAGCCAATCCCCAAGAGTCACACCATGAGCCTGAGAGGATCATCCAAACACTTCTTGAGCTCTGTCAGCCTTGGTTCTGTGCCCACTGCTCTGGGGAGCCTGTTCAGCGCCCAAACACCCTCTGGGGGAAGAATCTTTTTCTAAAATCTAACCTAACCCTACCCTGACACAACTCCAGGCCATTCCCTCAGTCCTGTCCCTGGTCCCCACAGAGAAGAGCTCAGGGCCTGCCCCTCCTCTGCCCCTCCCCAGGAAGTTGGACCTGCAGTGAGGTCTCCCCTCAGTCTCCTCCAGCTGAACACACCAAGTGCCCTCAGTGTCCTCACACGCCTTCCCCCCAAGGCCCTTCCCCATCTTCCTTGCCCTCCTTTGGACA
>NW_020912295.1:0-4997 GCF_003984885.1 Neopelma chrysocephalum | reverse complement strand
GACTCTGGAACCAGAAAATAATGACATGAAACCCAAATGCAGCACTGACACTTGTCTTTCCAAATGCCAGCACTAATTCTCTCTCTTGCAGCTCCCAGAGACTTGTTAAACAAATGAGTCCTATAATGTACTTGGCAAGTGAAAGGTCCCAGAGTGGAAGAAGTCAACTCCAACACAGAAGGCCCTTAACAGAAATGCTGCAGCTTGCTCCAGGAGTTTTGCACCGAAGGGGATCTGCCTGGCCTTGCTCCTGCCACAATCCCTGTTTTCTCCTTGGATCAAACAAGCAGTTCTGCAGCACAAGCAATAGTCTGGGCTTTTAGTCTCAAAACCTGGAAGTCAAGTCGGTCCCTGCAAGTCACAAAGAGCTGGTTTTGTGTGTGCACAGACCAGTCAGGCATCTTTTTATACCAGAAACAAATTCTCTGTTTAACACATGCCTGATGAGCTGCATTTTCCCTGCACACCTGGGCCATGCCCCGGATGCTGAGTGCTCAGCCACGCTGTCATCCTGATTATCCTCCCTATGCCCTTGGGGGCAATTTTGGAGCCAATTTACACCTCTAATATTTTTTTCCCTCTTAGAGAGAGAACTGATTTTGCTTGCACGTTGTAATCCCTTCAGAAGAACTTTTCCCTTTTCCCTCTACTTTCCTCACTTGTTGTTATTACTTTTTTCCCCCTAAGTTTAAAAATTAAAGCCTTTGCCCTGAAAGAGGGTGAAGGAAGAATAAAGAAGCTTCAAACCAAGGAGAAAAACCTTAAAATCCGAATTTCCACGAGCAGCACAACAAGTCTCCCCTCGCTGCATTAATGCCTCCTCACGAAACGGCGACGGCCTCTGCAGGGAGCTGCCTAAAAACACCCACGGCTCCTCGGGAACACAGAAATGCAACTTTTATATTTTTTTTCCCCCCTAAAGATTTAATTTTTCTCTCTTTACATTCAGCCCCTTGGTGACTCCCGAGAGCCCTCTGCAAAGCCATAAACTGACTCTTGGAGGAGCTTTTGGACACCCCCGGGATCCTCCCCCGCGCTGGCGGGGGGCCCGTGGGTGTGTGGTACTGAGGGCTCGAGCGCCTGGACACTGATAAATAAACATCAGCACGCGGGGATACGGGCCCGCCCCCGCCGCGCTGCGCAAACGGCGCACGGATACGCAAACGGCGTAAGGCGGAGCCGCGGGCGGCAATGGAGCGGCGGTACGCAAATTGCGTAAGGGGGCCGGCAATGCCTGCGGCGCTACGCTAACGGCGTAAGGGGGTGCCAGTAACGGCAGTGGAGGGAGTTACGTAAGTTGCGTAAGGCTACGCAAATGGCGGAAGGACCCCGGTGGCTTCCTAAGGGCTCGCGGACCTTTCCCGGTTCATCCCAGTCCTCTCCAAAAAGCTCCCAGTTTGCCCCAGTCCCTCCCTAAGGGCTCCCAGTTCCCTCGTAAGGGCTCCCAGTCCACCCAAGTCTCCTCCTAACGCTGCTGCCCTCAGCGCTACGCAAACGGCGTAAGAGGCTCTGCCATTGCCCACAGCCCTACGCAAACGGCATAAGAGGCTCTGCCATTGCCCACAGCCCTACGCAAACGGCGTAAGGGGGTGCCGGTAACTGCAAGGCAGGGGAGGTACATAAACTGCGTAAGGCTACGCAATTGGCGTAAGCGCCCTGCCCTCAGCGCTACGCAAATGGCGGAAGGGCCCCAGTTCCTTCCTCAGGGCTCCCAGTTTATCCCAGCACCTCCCAGTCCTTTCCTAAGGGCTCCCAGTTCATCCCAGCTATCGCCGCGTTCTCGCGCTTCCAGAATTTTCTCCCTCCGCTTCCCAAATATAAAAGGGACTTTCTGTGCTGAACACCGAGCCGGGAGCACTGATGAGCTCGGTGCAGGGGCCGTGTGGTATTTGGTTTCTGTACAGTTCCTGTTTTTATAATGAAGGGGGAAGGGAAGGAAGGGAGCTGCTCCTGCCAGCATGCCAATAATCTGTTGCAAAGGACTGGAGCTCTCAGAGCCAATTAGTCCTCCAGTGAACCATTTAGCTGCTGAAATAAATCCAGTCCCAGGCACGGAATCAGCAGGATTCGGGACAGAAAAGCCTGTGTGGGTACGCAGGGCATTGAGCTCGTGCAGATTGGTGCACAGATGCAACTTCCTATGTTTTAATACTGAGTGCTTTTGACACACAAACTGGCCACCGAAACTCCCTTGGGTCACAACGTGCAAAAGTGGGACACCTTTATCCAGAGCACATAGACCACACAATTTCTCAAAGCTGGATCAGAATCTGTGCCAGCCTGTGGTGGAACCATGAAAAGCCACCTACAGGAGCTGCATTTCCCATACGGATATCAGGTGGGGACAAGTCCCTGCCACAGGAAAGGTAAATCCATGGTGGGGTGGGAAGGGCCAAGGTGCTGCCCTGGCAGAGAAGGGTGGATGTGCCACCGCGACATCTCCCAGCAACGCTGCTGTGGGTGGAAAAACACCATTAAGGTGGGACAAAGTCTAGGAAAGCAACTGCAGAGTCCGTCTCCCTCTAAATGTGATGTCTCCATCATCCAGACACAAAGCCGTGCTTTGGACCTCCCTGCACCAGTCTTGTTTTTCCAGCTCCTTAACCGTATCAGAACAAGACCAAAAAAATTACTTGTTTTTATATTCTTGTAGTGAGTTGGCCCTGGCCAGATACCAGGTGCCCACTAAAGCCGTTCTCTCACTCTCCCTCTGCAACTGGGCAGAGGAGAGAGAAAAAAAAAACAGCTAAGAATTCATGAGTAGAGATAAGAGCTGGGAGAGGTCAGTGATTGATCACCTCCATGGGCAAAACAGACTCAAAGTGAGGATAGTACTTATATTTATTATTAACAGGATAAGAGCCAAAGAGTGAGAAATAAAAGTCTTAAAAACACCTTCCCCCACCTTTCCTTCCATGTTCTCCCTCCTCCCCCCCAGTTGTTGTTTCTGCTGCTGCTCAGGGAGAGGAGTTGGAGTCCTTCCCCTGCTCCCATGGGGTCCCTCCCACAGGAGATAGTCCTTGATGGACCTCTCCGGTGTGAGTCCATCCCTCGGGCAGCAGCTCTTCCCAACCTGCTGTCCCGTGGATCACTCCTCCATGGGGTCAGTCCCTCATGGATGAGCTGTACGGGTGTGGGTCCCCCACAGGGGCCACGAGTTCTACCCAGGAAAAACCTGCTCCAGCCTGGGCTTCCCTCTCCACGGGCTGCAGGTCCCTTCCAGGACCCTGCTCCATCCTGGGCCTGCCACGGGGTCACAGCCTCCTTCCTGCATCCACCTGCTCCAGCATGGGAGCCTCCATGGGCTGCAGGGGGGTCTCTGCACCCCAATGCTCCCCCAGGGGCTGCAGGGGGGTCTCTGCACCCTGATGATCCCCCATGGGTTGCAGGGGGGTCTCTGCACCCTGATGATGCCCCATGGGCTGCAGGGGGGTCTCTGCACCCCGATGCTCCCCCAGGGGCTGCAGGGGCACAGCTGCCCCACCCTGCTCTGCCCCACGGGCTGCAGGGCCTCAGCTCCAGCGCCTAGAGCACCTCCTGCCCCTCCTTCTGCGGTGACCTTGGTGTCTACACGTTGTTATTCCCATGTTCTCACTCCGCTCTTCCCTGGCTGGAATTCCTTCTTTTTCTTAAATATGTTATCCCAGAGGTGTTACTGTCACTCCTGACTGGCTCGGCCTTGGCCAGCGGCAGGAATTCTGTCCTGGAGCCGGCTGGCATTGGCTCCACGGGACAGAAGAAGCTTCTGGCAGCTTCTAACAGAAGCCACCCCTGTAGCCCCCCACTACCAAAACCCAGCCACAGAAACCCACTGCACCCAGTTACTTCCACTTGCCCCAGGATGGTTCCAGTTTCCATCAGTATGATCCCAGTCACTCCCAGTTTATGCCAGTTGCCTCCAGCATGCACCCTGTCACTCCCAGTTACTCCCAGTTGCTTCCAGCACGGCCCCACTGGCTCCCAGTTCCCCCCTGCGTAGTTCCAGTCACTCCCAGTTTGATCCTGGTCACTTACAGTCACTCCCACTATGATTCCAGTATGGTGCTGGTCACTCCCACTATGATCCCATTCACTCCCAATAGGATCCCAGTTGCCCTCAAGGTGGTCCCAGTTGCTCCCAGCCCCCCTTCCACCCCCAGATGGTTCCTTTCACTATCAAGGACTCCCAGTCTGAGTCCAGTATGGCCCCAGTCACTTCCAGTCACTCCCTGGAGGATGCCATTTGCCCTCTGCATGGTCCCAGTTGCTCCCACTATGATCCCAGTATGAATCCAGTCACCCTCAGTATGATCCCAGTAACTTCCAGACACTTCCAGTACAAATCCAGTTGATCCCACTCATCCCCAGTATGGCTGCAGTCCCTCTCACACACTCCCAGTATTATTGCAGTCACTCCCAGTAAGACCCCAACATGACCCCAGTAGGGGCCCAGTTGCTCCCAGTAGGATCCCAGTTGCCCCCAGCATGGTTCCAGTTGCTCCCCTTCACCCCTACTATGGTTCCAGTCACTCCCAGTATGATTCCAGTCACTCCCAGCCACTCCCAGTATGTCCCAGTTGACCTCAGCATGCTCCTAGTCAGTCCCAGTACACTCCCAGGCAGTCCCAGTATGATCCCAGTCACTCCTGGTCTCTCCCAGTATATCCCAGTTGCCCCCAGTGTGGTCCCACTCCCAGTTGCTCCCAGTAGCTTCCAGAATGATCCCAGTTGCTCACAGCCACTCCCAGTCACCCCCAGTGAGGTCCTAGTTGCTCCCAGTATGATCCCAGTCACCTCCAGCATGATCCCACTTGCTCCCAGTATATCCCAGTTGCACCAACATGCTCCCAGCTGCCCTCAGAATGCTCCCAGTCACTCCCAGTATGACCCCAGCCACCTTCACTGTGGGCCCAGTTTCTCTCAGTATGATCTCAGTGCCCAGCATGGTCCCAGTTGCTCCCAGTGGGATCCTAGTAGCTCCCAGGTACCCCTAGCATAGAACCAGTTGCTCCCAGTAT
>NW_020912294.1:0-2463 GCF_003984885.1 Neopelma chrysocephalum | reverse complement strand
TCCTGTCTATTCCAGTAGAGCTTTTAGCATTTCGCTGAAGCAGGACCTACAACATTTTTACTGACAACAACAGAAAAGCTGCAAAATTTCAGACAGGTCTGATCCTGCAACAGAAGTAACATCCCCCTCTTTCTCCCACCGTATCTCCAAGTTATTTCTCCTGCCTTCTCCTTCCCATGCCACATCAACCTGTTGTTTTGGGTTTTTTTTTTCCTTCCAACATGATGTCTTAGCTTTCTTTCAGACACAGTAACTAGCTGTAATGTACCCTATTCATGTGCCAATCAAGCCATCATCAAGATCTTAGAGGGAACAATACTTGTATGCAAAGCCCTATTTTGAACTGGTATTTGAGTCACTGCATGCCAGCCATTAAGCAATCACACATACGGTTAATGGCCTATGTTGACACATGGTGGGGAATTAACCTAGAAAAAAATTCCACTGCATTATTATGAAAGCGATCCTATCCCAGAATGGGAATATAGCGCAAATTAACACGCTTTTCAGTTAATTTTTAAGAGCCACACTTTTGGTGCAGATTACAGGCTAAAGGAAGGGCTTATTGTAAATTGGAGGAGTAAACAAAATGTCTTTCAGTGCAGGAGCATTTCTTTTACATAGTTAGAGATTTACTTTCTTAGAGATTATTTACAGTGGAGAGTAAAATTACGTATTATTCACAGTTTCGTAATTATTTACTCTGTGCAATACAGTAATGCCAGGGAATTTGAGTACAAAATAAAATCAAACCGTGTGACAGACAGGCTAATCAATCAGTCTGAAGGCAAGCCTATGCCGAGATATTCCTGTACCTATGAGTATTCATCACAAAATGCAAATAACCTGTGCAAAACCACGAAGAGGTCCATGGACAAAACCAAATGGGAACTCGGATCATCCGCATCTGTAACCAACTTGCATGGGCTGCTCTCACCCACACTCCTGGTGGGGAAGCACGGTTACATCACAGCTACCCTCTGACTTTGTATAAATGATTTTAAAAAACTTTAAAGTAAGATCATCTTAGCTCAAAACACACGCATCTAAAACCATGCATTACAACCGTCGTTTCTGGCAAAACTTGAGATTATTTGTAAAGCCAGGAAAGGAAAGCAGAAAGATTTCTAATTTTTTTTAATCCATAGGTCTCCACACATCGGGAAAAAGAGAATGCAGCAACAGGTTACACACCTAAAGCTTCAATCAGTTACACCCTCCAGGTGTATTTCTGGGCTGTGGCCTTTTTTTTTGCCCCCCTTTTTTAATCAGATGAAATCAGGGGTTAGCTTTCTACATATTATGGCCCCAGAAAGAGCCACATCAGCCCAACTATGAAGCAGCAGACTCCTATGGTAACAGGACAGAGCAGAAGTACTGAAGACAGTGGGAACTTCACGCTAAGAGAAAATATAACATGTAGCTATGCCCGCAATTAAATCCACACCAGATGCCCTAAAGGAGTTTTATGGAAAGATATTTGTCATGTTTTAAGTAAATAAAGTTTAACACTATATCTGCAACTAAGTTAAAATAGGGCAGCACTGCCAGTTGTATCAATTGTCCTTTACCATCAAGGAATCAAATTGAACCATCAATCACCAAGGTTAACTATGTCATTTTTAAACGACTCTAACTTTGAATTTTCTTTAACGAGTTGTCAGTCCCAAATTTAACACATAATCTGAGGTTTAATTTAAGTACATATTGCTAAACCTGACACCGACACTTCACACGCGATCAAGACAAGGTTTTGTTCATTACAGTTGAGGAAGTTCTCAAGCATTTTTTCCTTATCGAAAACCTCCGTGAACAACCATTGCTGAAACACCAGGAACATCACCGAAGTATGTAATCTAACCAGTTTAATGAGATCTGGGTCCCCCCGCCCTGCTCCAGTCTCAGGTTTCTGCTGCATAACCACCAACACCTACGAGGCACGTTTCATTCCATTTAACAGCTCCAAGGGCAATTCCATAAAACTTAAACCGCCTCAACGGGAGCATCGGGAGCCACACTCACCCTTTGGACTCCAAGGACACATCTCTCTCCACCTAGCAACACTTTATTTACCAACAACAAATGTTTCGCACCAAAAGCTCCCCGTTACATCTCCGGACAAAGACCCAGCGAGGTTCAGCGACTTGCCCCAGCAGAGACTCATTTCGTGGGTTTGGACAGGTTGTTTTCCTTTCCCAAACCTCTGGTTCAAAGGAGAATAATCTTTCTGCATCTCTATGAGGAAGGAGGAGGTTAATGGTGCCCAGACAGAGCCCTGCACTTAAATCTGTTTACTGATAGAAAAGCACTGCTATCATTGCACACATATTCATATAAAAGTCTTCTGTTGCAGTTTCACTGAGTGTTTTTGCTGTTGCAAAGAGAGAACATAAACAGCTACAAATCCAGTTTCATAAAAATGCCAACTTTAGTAACTCTAAGTACTTTGAATTTTATTCATTT
>NW_020912293.1:0-1169 GCF_003984885.1 Neopelma chrysocephalum | reverse complement strand
TGCACCTGGGCAATCTGCAGTTTCAGTAGGGAGTAGGGAATTGGGAAGAGCTTTGCAGAGACGTACATGGGGTTACTGGTGGGTAGTAAAATGGGACACAATTTGGCAAAATGCACTTTCTGCTCTAAAAAAAAGTTGTATCCTGCACAGTATAAGAGGTAATAAGACAGTGTGATGGGCTGGTTCATCCCCTCTAAGCTCTTTTTGTGAGACACCAGCTAAAGCAATCCATACAGACCTGAAGCTGATATTCCAAAAAGACATAGACCTCTTAGAGTCCTCAGACAACCATAAAAATGAGGGCTGGAACACCTCTGCTATAATAAGGGTTGAAGGAGTTCAGGTCCTAAAGCATGGACAAAAGAAGCCTCTGTGTAAAATGCTTTTGCCTTTTCAGTTTATGAAGTAAACTTAAAAGAAAGATGGAGAGAGCCTTTTTACCAAGGCTTCTAGTGACAAGACAGAGGACAACAGATTTTATGGCTCAGAGAACTTAGGAATATGCTTTCAGTTAAAGGGAAGTTTGGATGAGATTTTGAGTGTTTTAGTGTAGTGGGAAGTGTTCCTGCCCTCCTGGCAGAGGTGTGCATTCAATGACCTTGAAAGAATCCTTCCAACCAAAACCATTGTTTGAATCTAGGAAGGACTCAGCATGGCTTTGCACTTTTTCATTGTCAGCCCCTCAAGTATGGAGATGAAAGGAAGGATCCTTCAAGAATCACAAACAAAAGAGTAACTGTTATTGTGCCACCTTAGTATAGAGATTGCTTCTACTGCTTTAGGCTGATCCATTCAGCCAGGTTAATTCATCCCAGGTAATGATTTGAGCAGAATTCAAGAGATCTCACACAGTGCAAAAATGCTCTTGAAGTCTTCCCTGTCTTATCGTTTCTTGGTCCTATAGTTGGCCCTGGTTTTATTAAGGGTAGCTGAGTTCCTTCCTTTATCACACTACTATGAATATTTATGAATATTTACTTCTGATTATTCATTGTGATAATGACTTAAAAAGCACCCGGCAGCTCATCTCAGTTCCAAGGGCCTTAGGAAGCACATTAAGCAGGTCCTACTTTGACTGATTGGAATCGAGGAGAGACCCCAGCGCCGGTGCAGCCCCGAACACGGTCCAAAGTCGGTCCCGGTTGAGCGCGGCCATGAGGCGGCTGCAG
>NW_020912292.1:0-578 GCF_003984885.1 Neopelma chrysocephalum | reverse complement strand
CTCCTTTTGTGTCCTGGTGCAGACATTCCTTTGTGGAACTCTGTGATTGCACGTCCTGCCCTTGAGGCCATGTCCATGTGACCTTGGCGGCAGCTTTTAGGTGAGTGTTGTGGTTTGTGGGTGCTTTGTGCTGACTGAGCCCCTTCTTTTTCTGTGTGCTGGATGGCCATGAGTCAATGTGTTGTACCCAGGAATACTGAGGGAGCTGGGTGATGTCCTGGGGAAGCCATTCTGCATCATCTTGGAAAGGTCATAGTGCCTGGGATTGCTTCCTGATGGATGAAAGAGAGTTCATGCCCTCATTTCCAATGAGATCAAGAGCGAGGATCTGGAAAACTAGAGGCTGGTCAAGCTGAACATGTTTCCATTGTTCTGTTAAATTTGGGCTTCCCAAATTTAAAGGACAAATGAACTCTGTCACTCCAACTCTACTTCTTGACCTGATTAAGAAATCCATTAAATAAAGAAGAAACCGAGCTCCATCCCTTTTTTGCCCCAGCTGGTCTCTAATGCCAATTGCCCCATTCAGCATTCAAACCATGAGGTTTCATAACTTTTAACCTGTAACATCCTGTACC
>NW_020912291.1:0-2198 GCF_003984885.1 Neopelma chrysocephalum | reverse complement strand
GTCGAGTTTCGGAGACTTGGCAGGAAGCCAGCTCCAAACTTGCACAATTTCTTACTGAAATCATGAAATAGCTTGTTAGAAACAAGTGCCACCCTAGAACCAGTTACCACAAAAATGCTTGGATCATGTGGTCCTTTTGGCAAGGATTTTCTGTTACAAAGTTAGGAATCTGGGCTTGAGTACTGACCACTATTATTTTTTTGAAAAAATTGTGAAATTTGAAAAGTAAAGTCTGTTATTTTATATCTTAATTCTCAGTAGTAAGTCTTTACAGATATCCTGCAGTATGCAGCAACCAAGGAAGCCTATGTGAATCCAAATGTGGTTACAAATAAAAAAATATCTGCATGGAGTTCAGGTAAAATGTTTCATGTAAAGAAACTTACTTGTATTCTCTTTCTTCATGCAAGTTTCACCATTCTAGTCTGCAGAACTGCTGCACCTTCTAACCAGCAAACATGGATCTAGTCATTTGTGTAGTAACTATCCCATCTTCTATATGAGGAAAATGTTTTTCTGATGTCTACTCAAGTCTTATGCTCACACTCCAAGCCAACCGGACATCACATTTAGCTCAGTGTTAATATCATTACTAAGAGTATTAATACACTTTGCCTGTCAGCACTGCCTTAACTGAAGCTGTGCAGCATGAAATCTGTAATCTGAACACTTAGAGGCATGCTGGCTTCAGTGTCTTTTGTTTTGCAAATGAAATTATTTAATACCATTGCATTTAACCTTATGATGTTTCTGTTGTTTATTAGGATAATGAATAAAGATCAGGCAGGACTAGACCTTTGTGAGGAAACCTGCAAATATCCTTAAATGTTGTAGCAAGGAGTGGTGGTTACTCAGCAGATGGTGCTCTTTTGTTTCAGTTAATTATCAGTCAGTGCCATGTCAGGAAACTTGGTTGGTTTTTTTTTCTCAATCAAAACCAAGGTCCTGGTACAACCTGATCAGAAAATGGAAAGTATATTTTGAAAAATAATAATAATAAAAAAAATCAGGTTCTTATGTATAAGATTGACAACTGGAAAGTTTCCACTTATAGCCAGAAAAAAATCAGTTTATGAGTGTCATGCAACTAGTAAATTAAGAACTTTATTTCCTTGAGAATACTGTATAATTGAGATACTACAACATTTAAGTGTATAAATTTAGATTGAGTGTCACAAATCAAGAGAAAACACAAGAGTTCATAGGCAGCACAGCAGCAGTCAGCACAGCTGTGTGGTGTACAGTGTGGGCATGAAATCTCTTACAATTGCTTGGTATTTTAGAAGCAAGTTTTAACAACAGTGCTGAAATGGAGCTGAACAAAATTTCTTTAGTTTATACTTCCATACCTGTAATGTATCTGCATCCAAGCTAACAGCTCCTGATAATATTCTTGTAACAGTTTTTCTATGTTGAGAATTCATTTGCAGAAAGGATATTGTACTCCAGATCCCTTGCTGGCAGTATAATGTAATTTCTGTGTTTTAACAATTTTTCCAGTAGATGGCAGTAGCTGTTTATTAGCTGATAAATTAGCACCATCATAGTGCACTACATGAACAGTAAATCCCAAGTATGTTCCTATGTAGGTACTTAACACATAACTGATATGTAATTGCATCTTTTACAAGTGTGTCACCTGTTTTCCATATCTGAACATAACATCTTTGCTGAATATTTTCCTTTTGAATCTGTTGGTTTGCTTAGAATTAAGTGACAGTGTAAAACTAATAAATCTGTTATAGGGCTACTAAGGGTTAAGGACAAATATATCTCAAAGCATGCTTGGTTCTGAGGTCATTGGGGCTTGCCTACATTTGAAAACTGTTGTGGGGTACTTTAAGTTGATTCATTTTACAATGTCTTATATTCAGATTAGAACGCTTTATTGTAAATTATCTGGCATTAAATTGTGCTTTTATGATTGACACTTTACTCAAATAATATTACAGGTTTTCTTGCACCAGAGCCAGTATGGATGATTCTATGTTGCAAAACATGTCATGTTGCAAGACCGTCAAAACCTATCACTGTTTTTTTATTATGTTTTGCTGTTTTTTGGCTTTCTGTCCATCCATGTTGTCTTTTCTGTCCTGGAGGCATGATATAGAAGTTGTTATTGTGCTGTTTAAACACTGACCTGAAGACTTTTATGTTGTTATGCTTATTTCATAAGTTCACCAACCAGAGCTCTTGGT
>NW_020912290.1:0-348 GCF_003984885.1 Neopelma chrysocephalum | reverse complement strand
TTCTCCAAGTCTTTGTCTTCAACGATGTGCAACCTTCATATAAGTGATGGAACTTTTCGGAGAGGCGAGGCTAAAAAAGACACGTGGAGGCTCAAAGAGTGTCAGGAGTACCTCCTTGGATCATAGAATCATTTAGGCTAGAAAAGACCCTCAAGATCCTTGAGTCCAACTGTTAACACAGCACAAGTCCACTATGAAACCGTGTCCCTAAGCAGCACGTGTCTTTTAAATCCCTCCAGGGATGGTGATTCCACCACTTCTGTAGGAAGCCTGTTCCAAGGCTTGACAACCCTTTCAGTGAAGAAATTTTTCCTAATATCCCATCTAAACCGCCCCTGGCACAACTTG
>NW_020912289.1:0-660 GCF_003984885.1 Neopelma chrysocephalum | reverse complement strand
TTGGGGATGGGCCTGTGCAGGGCCAGGGGTTGGACTGGATGATCCTTGTGGGTCCCTTCCAACTTGACATATTCTGGGATCCTGTGTGATGTGTAAATACCCCCTGGCCCCCAGCTTGTCCCAGCCAAGGTGTGTCACAGGACCAGGGCAGGGCCCATCCCTGTGCTGGCACTGCCGAGGCACCTCAGTCCTGGGGGCAGTTTGGGCCCCTCAGGACAAGACAGACATTGAGGGGCTGGAGTGTTTCCAGAGAAGGGAACGGAGCTGGGGAAGGGGCTGGAGCAGCAGAAGCAGCTGAGGGAGCTGGGGGGGCTCAGCCTGGAGAAAAGGAGGCTCAGGGGGGACCTTCTGGCTCTGCAACCCCCTGACAGGAGGGGGGAGCCGGGGGGGGGATCGGGCTCTGCTCCCAGGGAACAAGGGGCAGGATGAGAGGGAACGGCCTCAAGCTGCACCAGGGGAGATTTAGCTTGGATATTGGGAAAATTTCTTCATGGAAAGGGTTGTCAAGTACTGGAACAGGCTGCCCAGGGAAGCAATGGAGTCCTCATCCCTGGAAGTGTTCAAACAACATGTAGATGTGGTGTCTGGGGACGTGGTTTAGTGGTGGACCTGACAGTGCTGGGCTACCAGGTGGACTCAATGATCTTCTCCAGCCTTAAT
>NW_020912288.1:0-707 GCF_003984885.1 Neopelma chrysocephalum | reverse complement strand
TCCTCTGGGGCACAGGGGGTGACTCTTGGGGATGGGCCTGTGCAGGGATAAGGGCTGGACTCAATGATCCTTGTGGGTCCCTTCCAGCTCAGCATATTCTGGGATTCTGGGGTTCTTGACCCTGCTCTCAATACTCCACCAGGAGTCTGAGCTCTTTCATGATTATTAGGAAAGTCTGTCAGAAGCAGCAATGAGCTGCCCAGGAGTATTAGAAAGGGGCTGGGCCAGGCCAAGCAATTACTGGTGGGATTCTGAGTTATAAAGGGGAGCTCTCTCCACCCTTTAGCAACGCACAGTGGATGAAGAAATATCATTTCCCTTCCACTTTCCATTTCAGATTCAGAATTTCCTCTCTATTAGCGAGCAGGACCCGGCCCTTCAGCAGGGCTGGCTGACAGATGACCCATGCAGTGGTCTTGGAAGTGTGAGCAGTCCTCCTCCTGACCCTCAGCACTGCCTCTCACTGAAGAGCAAAGCCCAGGATGGATGGCATGCTGCAGGCTGGATGCTCTGGGAAAGTAGGTGTTCTTTCCCAGAGACCAGCCCTTCCTGCCACAGCACAGAGATTCCAGTCATAGAATCCCAGAATATGGTGAGTTGGAAGGGACCCACAAGGATCATTGAGTCCAGCCCTTATCCCTGCACATCCCCAAGAGTCATCCCCTGTGCCCCAGAGGATCAGCCAAACCCTCCTGGAGCTCTGGCAG
>NW_020912287.1:0-3521 GCF_003984885.1 Neopelma chrysocephalum | reverse complement strand
ACTGGGGTTTAATGTGGTTTAACTAATCCACTTTAAATTCATACCTTTAGTTAATTTGGATTAATTTTCCAGAGTGTCTCTGTTTAGACAAGCCCTAAAGCCCCAATCCTGTAAACAATTTATGCACACAAGTATTTGTATGTGATGCACTTAATTAGCCTCGATTCAGGAAAGCACTTAAGCTCTGCTGAAGTCAATGGAACTTAAGTGTCAATGGATGGTTTTGCCTGAATTGGGACCAAAGACACCACATGCAAAAATGTTGCCCTGGACACTCATATTCACAGGAATCATGGTGTATTTTTGCATACTCTTAGAATGAACTTTTTCTGATATCCACCTTAATTTCTTATTGCCCTTCTGCATTAAATCTGTGTACAGTCTTGCTCTGCTCTAACCAGTTTCTCCATCTCTCTGTGCACTGGTCTAACAGCCATGTGGTACATCAGATTATGCTGATACGACTCTGTGCACTGTGTGTTTCAAGATCAGGAGGCTGGTTTCTTTACATCTTTCAGAGCAAGTCTCACATGTGCCAAATTTTAGTTCAGCTGGTCTGGAGTACCTGGTTCCTTTTATTCCTTTATGAACAGTAGTTCATCAGTCTTTATTCCTCTGGCTCACTCCACTTCCCTTGATTCCTTTGAAATTTTTCAGAACACATTAAGTAGTGCCTTTTTGTCAAACTTACATAATGAATTTCCCTATGTTTAACATCACTGTCAGGATGTCAAGCTATGTATTTTACTAAGAAAGCATGAGATGCTTGGTCGTCTACTGGAAGAAGACTCAGTATTTTGTGTTAGGTATTTGCGAAGTGTTCTATCACTTGACAGAGAGGTTCATGGTGAACTTACCTAAACTCCACTAAAATCAAGGATTTTAAAATTATTTAAGACTCAGTTAAGTTATGGTGTGTCTATGGCCAAATTGTATTATAATTCAGAAGCAAAGTGGGGGTTTTTTTACTTCTTTTGCACAGGAAGGCTTAGGTGGAGAATGACAATGACAGAACAAAACTTGTAATTATTTTTTTTTCTTATGATTGGTAAATATTTTTAAATAATGTACAAACGCAGAACTTGAGATTAATTAAGTGAATATAATGGTGTCAAGCAGACCCTACTGGAAAAAAATTCCTCAAATTTAAAATCAATATAACTTTGTTCTTAATGGGTGTATATAGAATACGTCTCATTATAGAGTCTAGAAATGATAGAAGTACTCCACAAGTACTTGTCAGTTTCTCTCTGGGAATTCAGTTGATAGAGAAATGTAGTTTCATTTAACTTATGGGAGAAGCTGTAGTCATAAAAACTTTCCTGAGATTTTTTTAAGATTCCTAATATTCCAAAATTTCCTGGATACCAGATCAAATATGAAATCCAAACAAGATACTATCACAACCTGAAATACAACTAGGGTGTGTACATATATTTCTATAAATACATTTGTATATGCACACAATCATGCAAGCATATGCACTCAATAAAACGCTTTGTATATAATTCACATTAATATACATTAAAAATCTGTGGGAGTTTTTATATTCTGTTTGCATGCATGAGTTAACTGAGCCAAAAAGTCAAGATTTTTTGCTTTACATTTTATTGAATATATGAAATCCTGATAATTAGTTCATATGCATGTAATATGCTTTACTCCACAGCTGATAACCAAACTGGATATCCCCCTCCCCTTCCAAGGACTGGAAACTAGAATGCTAGCAAGAAACATATGCATTTTTTGCTATGGATACCACCTACATGTGTGAGATGTTAAGAACTTTTATAAAACTTAGCTACATTACAGACTAGACCATTTAAATGAACAATGCTACTAATAATGTAACTAAATATAAGCCAAGATTTTTCACAATTGCAATGCTCAACTAACTAAAATTTTAAAAATATTTCTAGCCCTAAGAATATTTCAGTCAACACCTAACACAAGAAACATTATTTTCTTCATCTATACAAAGCTTACACATCTTTACTTGTGACTCTACAGTAAAATATATTGTGAACATAAAAGTGAGATGGTCTAAGCAGTTTGATATTAATCCCCCATAATCTTGCAAATACAGAAATTAATAATACTTGGAATTTATTTTTCTCTTTACTGGTGCATAAGTAAAAGGGATTAATCTCCTTACAATGTTTTAATTTTGGGGTGGAACCTCCATTCATGCTTAAATTGGCATCTAAATGTTATGATGAGCCTAACAATTGATTGCCAATGAAACAAGAATAAACTACTTTTGGCAGATTTTGCTGTTGTTTTTCCTGCTGGCTTTTGTTCCAGCTTTTATTTTCCATGGGAAAATTTTCATATTGAGAATACTGAGAGGGCCAAATCTTTTAAGACGTCCCCTAAGTGCACACACAATTAGATATCCTATGCTCATATAATTACTCCAGTAGTTATTTAGACAATTCACAATTGCCTGACTCGTGTACACAGTGGGAGTATCTGCCAAAGGCAGGTGCATACTTCTTTTTTTTTAAACAGTAGCACAAATCTACAGGTTTATAAAGAAAAGGTTTCGATACTTTCAATACAATTTTTACTTAGTGCGTCCCACCTATACACACACATCTTCAACATATGATGTGCTGTAATTCTTCACATTGCCATTTCATCTCCCAAGTACACGCTACTTTTGCATATCTTCTTATCCAAAATGCACTGTATTCCAAAAGCAGAAAATAGGCATTTCCATGTCTTTACAGTGGACGGGTCACTGTGATATACACAGACTGACTGTAGATGGCTGTATTATTTCTAATTCAAATGCTGTGCCCTCTATCAAACAAAACCATAATTTCATCACTGAGCTGTTCAAAGTATCCAAAACATGATATTAGTAGACAAGAAATATATGCTTGACTGCTTGGCTTTTTTTAACATCAAGATCTGCTCTAACACAATAACTGTAAGGAGAGACAAACAGAAAATCATTATTGCAAACAGAAAATGAAACTATGTGTTTGAAATTAATGGATATATGGTCACGAAAGGAGTCTTCATTTGTTTTCTGTACTGAGCATTTTAATTTTAAATCTACCAACAATTTAACTTTAAATGGCTCTTTCTACTTTAAACAATCTGATGTAGCAAGAAATGTAAATGCATTGCTGTAAAACACTATCATCAGCAGGCCGGAACCTACTTTGGTCTCTCTTTTCTCAATCAAACATCTGGGAATCAAAAACATCTGTAGACTGACACGGAGTTAAGACTTCCTCTCTAAGTATCTTTGGGAAAACCACATAGATAGGCTGATTATCTTGCGCTGAAATTGCCCAAAAAGCAAAAATTTCCTTTCTGGGAATCAGGGGAATTATAAGAAATGTCTTCACAGACTACATACCATTCATTCATCATGTAATTATTACTACAGTTACGAAGTTTTACTTTCGTTTCGCATTTCTAAGTATATCTCAGATTGATCATCTTTTCTCCTATGTTGCCCTGAAGCATAATCTAATAGCCAAATGAACCAGTTTTAGGGTCATTTT
>NW_020912286.1:0-850 GCF_003984885.1 Neopelma chrysocephalum | reverse complement strand
TCTCCCCTCTTTCCCGGGACAAAAACGGGCTTTCAGCAGCAAAACGGGGCGGTTTCGTCGCCTCTTTTGTCATTTAAACGCCGACGAGGCTCCTTGGGGGCTCCCGCTCCTCCCTCCCTCCTCCCCGAAATCCAACCCCCTTCCAAACGGAGCCCGAAATCCAGAGTTTTCCCGGGAAAACGCAGCCCTGGCAGCGAGGAGAGAATTTTTAAGGGCTTCGTTTTAGGAGAAGAGATGAAAAGGAAACGGGTTTGGCCTCGCTGGGAGCCCAGGGTTGGTTTTTCCCCATAACCCAGGTCGGGAAGGTTCTCCGGGAATATTGAGAGCTCAGGGTGACTTTGGGAATGGTTTGGGAATCATTTGGAATGATCAGAACCGTGGGTTGGGGCGTAGAAATCAGAGGGAATAAAGGAAACGCTTCGGAGCTCGTGGGGTTGGAACATCCCGAAGCAGGTTTGGGTCTCGTTTTCTCCCCCTCAAGGACCCGACTGACTCTTCCAAAGGTTCCTCAAAATCTCCCAAAGGGTCTCGGGAGGGATTTCCCGTCTCGGCAACCGGATCCCAAAGGCTTTTATGCACCGGATTCCCCCGGGAACTGGAGAATTGGAGACTTTTTAAGGACACAACCACCACCCTCCCTCTGCCCGGGGCTCCCAGCGAGGCCAAACCCGTTTCCTTTCCATCCCTTCTCCTAAAACGAAACCCTTAAAAATTCTCTCCTGGCTGCCAGGGCTGCATTTTCCTGGGAAAACTCTGGATTTCGGGCTCCGTTTGGAAGGGGGTTGGATTTCGGGGAGGAGGGAGGGAGGAGCGGGAGCCCCCAAGGAGCCTCGTCGGCGTTTAAATGACA
>NW_020912285.1:0-606 GCF_003984885.1 Neopelma chrysocephalum | reverse complement strand
CAACCCTCATTGAAGATCCCCAGCTTTCCTGATTGCCTGGGGGCCGGAGGAGCGAGGGCCACTTCCATGCTGGGTAACCCCATGGGATCTTTATGAAAGTGAGCTATGCTCTGGCCCAAAGAAGTTATGAACTAAACTCAGTGCAAGACAACTGACACAAACAGGTGAGATGGTTCCACAATTTTACATGGATTCATATGAAAACAGTGTATTACAGAGTTTCATAAACATCTTGCCACATGCATATCCACTCTTCGCACAATATGAGGTGCCTAAAACTCTGACATATTTCATTCCCCTCACCAATGGGAAGGAGGAAAATAGATAAAGTATTACCTAGGATTACTCAAGAGATTTGAGATAGAACTGAATCCACCAAGGGTCAAAGCCTGACTACTTAAAGTTACCTTGAATAAATTCTGTAAATAAAATTAAATCACCTCCACAAATTACTTTTTTCCCTCTCCAAATCTTAAAATTCTTTACATCTATGGGTTTGTCACTGCACATATATCCCAGTTCCCCGGGGTTCCTCCATTCTTATCAAGAGTCAATTTTAAAAAATTAAATTTAATTAAATTTTGTTAAAAATTCTTCCAATGCTAT
>NW_020912284.1:0-1136 GCF_003984885.1 Neopelma chrysocephalum | reverse complement strand
GAAGCACATCCCAGGGCTGCATTCAGCTGGTTTCCCAGGGGATGGGATGTCGCAGGGTATCTTGTCTTGAGGCCTGGTCCAGTGGGGGAAGAAAGACGCACAAGACACACAAGACACACAAGGATAGTGAGACGAGATGTCTGCCTGCTCAGTGCAGCAGGCAGCCTTTATTGAGTTTGCCAACTTCACACACAACACAAACATATTCCTACAACAACATCCAAGAATCCAGCACCTGCACATTATCAAACCGTCTTAACCTTGTACTCCCTGCAACCCAAGGCCGTGTCCATGGAAACCATCTAACCAGCTCCACTGCTCCCATGGAACATGGCCTCACTTTTGCACTACCTCAAACTTTAATTGTGGGGCTTCCCCCCACAAATCCCCCTTTTCTGTAGTTGTGGAGCAAAGACTGCCCGTATCATATCCTGCAGGGCTCTTTTGCAGGAACGACACTAAACAAGGCAGCATCAGCACCACAATCACCAATCTTCCAGAAGTACAAGGCCCCTCCTATTGGCTGTGCAAGGATTCCTGGCCAGATTCTAATTTCTACAAAGGAGTTCTAAGTTGCTATTACAAATTAACAACATATGTAAAATTAGTAATAACATTTAAAGGCTGATTAGGAAATAACTGAAAAGCAAGAGTTACAACTCGAAGTTCCACAAATTGAGGAGAATCCTCTTGATGAACATAACCAAAACCTCACCAGGTTCCATAAGAGTGGAATTACTTATAGTGGGAATTTGAAGAGTTCATATACCATCCAGAATAAGGACTCACTATGATTCAACAGAATCATGTTACACACCCCTTTTTTTTTTTTTTTTTTTTTTTTTATAATCTTGACATTTACCAAAAGTATTTGTAAGTCTGCATTTCCACACAGTTTCTCTCTCTCACACAGTCTTTTTCCCAGCATACATAGGTGGCCACCTCAGTCATCCGTCACTCACACACACATTTTAAGTATTTATTAGCTGTGTACTTCTTATCAGTCTCATTACTCGTGAGGGGAATGTACGCCACATTTGGTAACATTAAATTAGAAATCTTGTACAACTTTCCATGCAAAAGACAAGTACAACAGGAAAGGCCAGGATACCATCCTGGGAAGTTTCAAACCATTT
>NW_020912283.1:0-511 GCF_003984885.1 Neopelma chrysocephalum | reverse complement strand
CCCCCCCGAATCCCAGCCAGACCCTCTGAATCCCAGCCAGCCCCCCTGAATCCCAGCCAGACCCCCCTGAATCCCAGCCAGACCCCCCTGCAACCTGCCAGAACCCTCCTGCACCCCAACCAACCCCCCTCTGCACCCCTGCCAGCCCCTCTGCACTCTGCCTGGACCCCCCTGAATGCCAACCAACCCTCCCTGCCCCTCCCATCCCCTGTTTCCCCCCGTGCGGGGCCGTACGTGTGGATGGCCCGGCAGATCTCGTCGGCGCCGCGCCCGGCCTTGCGCAGGGTGATGGCCAAGTTCTTGGCCCGGTTGGCCTCCAGCAGCGTCACCTTGGTGGCCACTTTCTGCGCCGCCTTGCTCTTGGCACACACCAGGTCCAGCGCCGGGCCCTGCGCCTTGGTCTTGAACAGCTCCTCGAAGCGCTCCAGGTCCAGGTCCTGGGGGGACGAGGGGGGTCACAGGTGGTGGTGGGGGGTGTTGGTGCCCACCCAGATGCTTGGGAGGGGGTCCC
>NW_020912282.1:0-834 GCF_003984885.1 Neopelma chrysocephalum | reverse complement strand
CGGGCCCGGGGGAAGCGTCGAGCGGGGGCCGGGCCGGGCCGCGGGGAGCGTGGGGGAGCCCCGGCGCGCAGCGGCCCCGGGCTGTGCGGGCAGCGGGGCTGGGCCGGGCCGGGCTGCGCTCTGCTCCGGAACAGCGGCTGCTGGGACACGGAGGGTGCGGCTGCAGCGCTTGGGGTTCACGGGAGACATGGAGTGTTCCGGCTCCATCCCTTCGGGATTAACGGGAGACACGGAGGGTGCGGCTCCAGCGCTTGGAATTAACGGGAGACACCACCAGGGCAAAAGCAGCTCCGTGTTGTGTCTGCGAAATATGGGGAATGTAATTTTTCTGTGGGAAACCACTGCTTTCTCGGAGGAAAAACAAACAAAGAAACTTTTCCCCCTTCTTTTTAGGTTGTGGGTTAAATGTTTGGAGAAGGAACCGAGCCCAGAAAAGTGGGAGTTGCCCAGAGAGGCTTGTCAGTGTGATTCAGGCACCCTGATCTGTTGGACTGACTGTGGGATCAAACATAAATGCTGTTATCAGGTGCCTGTTTCTTGCTCTCACAGAACTGGTACTGAATTTTTCATTTCTGACAAACCTGTGGCCTGGAGCAGTGATTTCCACATTTTCTGTCATATACTGGACATGTAAAAAATATTCCTCTGTGAGATACACTCCTCTACTTGAAATTCCCACAGAAATCCATTGTGGAAATTCCCACAGCATCCCTTGTCTGGAGAAGGTGAATCACAGAATTATGGAATGGTTTGGGTAGGAAGGGACCTTAAAGAACCTTTAGTTCCACTCCCCTTACTTTGCACTCTCCCAGGTTGCTCCAAGCCTTGTCCAGC
>NW_020912281.1:0-503 GCF_003984885.1 Neopelma chrysocephalum | reverse complement strand
TCCCACAGTCAGTCCAACAGATCAGGGTGCCTGAATCACACTGACAAACCTCTCTGGGCAACTCCCACTTTTCTGGGCTCGGTTCCTTCTCCAAACATTTAACCGACAACCTAAAAAGAAGGGGGAAAAGTAAGTTTCTTTGTTTTTCCTCCGAGAAAGCAGTGGTTTCCCACAGAAAAATTACATCCCCCGTATTTCGCAGCCACAACACGGTGCTGCTTTTGCCCTGGTGGTGTCTCCCGTTAATTCCAAGCGCTGGAGCCGCACATTCCGTGTCTCCCGTTAATCCCGAAGGGATGGAGCCGGAACACGCCGTGTCTCCCGTGAACCCCAAGCGCTGGAGCCGCACCCTCCGTGTCCCAGCAGCCGCTGTTCTGGAGCAGAGCGCAGCCCGGCCCGGCCCAGCCCCGCTGCCCGCACAGCCCGGGGCCGCTGCGCGCCGGGGCTCCCCCACGGTCCCCGCGGCCCGGCCCGGCCCCCGCTCGACGCTTCCCCCGGGCCCG
>NW_020912280.1:0-353 GCF_003984885.1 Neopelma chrysocephalum | reverse complement strand
CGGGCAGAGCGTGAGGCACGGCCTGAGATCCTGCTCGGCAGGAGGAAGAGCAGAGGCTGGGAAGAAGGGACAGGCTTCGGGAGGAAGAAAGGATTCGGAATCCCATCCCCTCAGTTTCCCTACAAAGAGAACCCAACACCTTCTCCCACCTCCTCCCACCGAACAGAGAGCTGGGGAGCAGGATCCAGCTCAAAGCTCTCAGCAAAAGCTGCACAGTGGAAGGCCAGAGCTGAGGCCAGAAGAGAAGCAGAAAGAGGGGAAAGACAAGAAGAAGGCAGAGGTGGTTGCTGCTCACCTGGTTCACCGAGGAGGAGAAGGCAGGAGAAGTGGATGAGGAGCCTGCAGTTGGATGG
>NW_020912279.1:0-2394 GCF_003984885.1 Neopelma chrysocephalum | reverse complement strand
TGACATTATCACTGGAACAGTGCTTCCTGAGGTTCCACTGGAGAATTCTGAGTGTCCTTTTGTGTCCTTTCCTGCTTGTCCTTTCAATGGGCAGCACTGACAAGATCCAAACTCCTTCCTCTTTGGATTTAAACCCATCACTAAGCCCTTCCCCCTGCCCCCAGCCTGCTCTGCCCAGCTCTCAGTCTTTCCTCATGTGTGTGATGCTCCAGCCCCTTCATCAGCCCCGTGGCCTTTCCTCTGACTTGCTCCGGTCTGTCCATGTCTCCCTTGCACTGAGGAGCCCAGAACTGAAGGGGGAGGAACAACTCCCTCAACCCACTAAAGCATCCCAGGGTCCAACAGCAAACGTGACCCCACTCAGGGAAAAGGGGTGGCTGAAGGGATGTGGGGCACTTGTGTCCTTTTGGAGGGTTTTAGAGTGGGTGTCCCACTGAAATGGTCACCTGGAGGGGACTGTCCTGTGCACGTGACAAAGTGATCAAAGTCACCCACATCCCTTTGTCCCGAACACCAGACTCGTGTCTCTCAGAAAACCCCGTGGCACCTTCCGTGGCTCACAACCTGTGTGTGAGGTGTGACAGGAGCCCAAGGGGTTGGAACCCTTCCCTTCTGCCCCCAAGGCACCCCTTGGTGCCCTCCCCTCCCCTTCTGAAGTTGTCAGAGGCGCTGGCAGAGCTGCACAGGCACAGGGAGTTCACGGGACCTGCGGCTCATGACGCCCAAGTGAGGAGGTTCCGCAGGTCCCTCTGTGCCCCCTGCAAAGCAGGGAAAGGAAGAAAGGAACTCTCCAGGATGAGACATCGTGTCTTCCACTCCAGACTGCAAAGCCACCGACACTGGAGGGGGAGTAACATCACTCCTGGGTTAAGTTCACAGAATCACAGAATCAAGAGTCACAGAATCACAGAGTCACAGAGTCACAGAGTCACAGAATCACAGAACCACAGAATCACAGAACATGCTGAGTTGGAAGGGACCCACAAGGATCAAGTCCAGTCCTTAGCCTGGCACAGGATCAACCCCAAAAATGACACCATGAACTTGTTGTGTAATTGGTGATGCAGAAGAGGACAAGGTGCCTGTCCAAGGTGCTTGTCACTCCCTCCCACATCTTCAGTCCTGCAGGGGTGATGTTTTGCCCTGTGCCTCCCACTCTTGCTTCAGGCAGAGTGAGGGTCAGTTCTTGTGCTGCCCCATGACCTGTGGGAGCCCCTGCAGTGCCTTCCCCCATGGTTGAAAGGAGATCACTGTCCACAACTTCCTCAGGGTGGGCAGAGGAGGGGCATCACCAACCTCTGCTCTCTGACCAGGGACAGGACCCAGGGAATGGCCTGGAGCTGTGCCAGGGCAGGTTTAGGTTGGACATCAGGACAAGGTTCTTTCCCCAGAGGGTGGTTGGGCACTGACCAGGCTCCCCGGGGCAGTGGGCACGGCCCCAAAGGCTGCTAGAGCTCCAGGAGGGTTTGGACAACGCTCTGAGGGACAGGGTGGGATTGTTGGGGTGTCTGTGCAGGGCCAGGGGTTGGATGGATGATCCTTGTGGGCCCCTTCCAGCTCAGGATATCCCAGGATTCCCTGAACAGCAGCTGCTGTCAGCAAACCCCTCAGGAAAAGCACCCCCATGAACACTCAGGACCCGAGCTGGCAGCAGGAGAACTGGGGGGTTCCAAGACCTTTCTGGGGAGGGAAGGCAGAGTCTGGGAATGATGAGAGAGTGCAGAGCCTTCAGGCAGCCCCTCACCATCAGAGCTGCCTGTGGGATGGGCCAGCTGGGAGCTGCATGTCTGAGTGTGCCGGGATGCTTGGGAGTGGAACCAGTGATCTCGATGTCTGCTTGCCTCCAGTGTTTTCCCAGACCAGGAGTCCTTCTAAAGGAGTTTTGATGTCTCATGGAGAGCTTTGCAAGCTCTTTCCACTGCCTGTTATTGAGTCAGGGTGTAGGCCCACAGGAGTGGTTTGTAGAGCTGGGGATGGAGAAGTGCTGGAAAGCTCCAACACTGATGTTTGGTGCTGGGTGGAGGTGGTGGAAGGGACTCGGTGTGGAGAGGACTGTCCCTGCTTTTCAAACATCCTTCTCCTGTTGATTGGAGAATCCTGGGGGGTCTCCAGTGAAGGCAAGGAAGGGAGATAAGCATATGGATTTCTCTTGATGTTGAATTCCTGATTCTGAAACCTTACAGAGTGTCCAAGGTGACAGGGAAGTTTACACCCAGCCCTGCTGCAGTTGGGTATTCGCTTAGCAATGGATGTGGTGACTCCTGCCACAGAAAACACATTTTAAGCCTGGCCTATTATTTTAGGGTTGCCAGGAGCCATGCCCTGTTCATTATGAGAAGCCTCTCCCGGAGGGCAAAGGGCCTGGACTCACCTGGAGAAATGGGACACTCAGCA
>NW_020912278.1:0-459 GCF_003984885.1 Neopelma chrysocephalum | reverse complement strand
TCTCCCCCAGCCCCCCTTCAAATCCCTTCCAACCCCCCCTGCAAAGAGGGATCACCCGGCACCCTGGGACAGGAACACAGTGGCTGTACTGGGGGCACTGGGCTGTACTGGGAGGGCACTGGGGGGGGCCCAGGTGTCCCACGACAACGTGGCCCAGCTCCAGGAGAGATCCAGGGAGCAGTGAGGAGGTACTGGTCTGTCCTGGTCTGCGCTGGTCTGTTCTGGTCTGTACCCCCAATCCCCAAAGCCCCTCCCCAGCTCCCCCAGGACCCTCCCGCACCCCAAAGCCCCCAAGCCCCCCCAGGCCCCTGACTTGGTCCCGCTGCCCCTTGAGCATCTGCAGCTCCTGCAGAACCAGGCATTTCATCAGCAGATGTGCAGCTGACACCAAGCTGGGGGTGTGTTGATGTGTTGGAAGGCAGGAGGGCTCTGCAGAGGGACCTGGCCAAGCTGGATCCA
>NW_020912277.1:0-3019 GCF_003984885.1 Neopelma chrysocephalum | reverse complement strand
ACCAGCATCCTGCAACTGCTGAACAGAAATGGTCTCTCCTACCCACTCCCCCTCTCCTGGCCAAATAAACCCGTGTCCTCCCTTGTACTGACTCTGACCTGAATTAAAGAGTAAAGCAATGGAGTTTGCTGATCCAGAAGAAGATGCGTCCCAGAAAAAAACTGCAATGATTCCCTCCTAGTAGAATTCCAGACCCAAAGTAGAATTCCAGACTCAAAGTCCTAAGGATAGTGTTTACTCCTTCTCTTTATCTTCCCTGTTTTTTTCACTCGTCCTTCTTGAGACATGTTGTTATCCATATTAGGAACTGTAACAGTCCTGAGGGGAATTTTCTCTCGGGAATTGTAGTGTTTGACCACAGCAGCTCCCTCCTGTACAGGACAGGAACTGGAACACAAAATCAGCCTGTCTCCCTTGTATGGCACAGTTGTGTCCTATGTGAACTGTGTAACGCAAGCATGGATAATTTCCATTTCATCGCTTCCGTAGGTTTAGTCCATAAGTAACTTCCCTATGTCATGCTCTTTCACCCTTCCCCTCAAAAAACTAAATCAATAGTAATTTCACTTTGTGGAAGATCAGGCAGATAAGGAAGTGTTTTCAAAGCAAGGAATGCAAATTCTTCAAAAACTGAGGTTGGTAGATAATTTCTCTTAAAAAAGTAGAGGCAAGTTGCAGAGCTATGCAAACCATTTTATTCAGGTTCTGAAAAGTTTAATTCTGGATATATCAAACAATCCCACCACACCATTTTGTAAATTCATTATAAAATTAGTTCAGAATTTGTGCTTTTCATTTAAAAAATAAGTAAAAATTTAGAAAATATTATATTGATTTTATGTTTTATTTCAAGCTATCTATAAGTTTAGGTTGAGACTGATGTACGGCTAGTACTGAAGTTTTTCTTAATATTAAATATTCTATATAGTTATTAATTTGCAAACCATGGGTCTGGATTGCAGACCTCTGCTCTGGTGGATATATTTTCCTTGTTGGCTGGATTCTGCCTTCACCCTGGAGCCTTTTTTGGGCTTGATCCAATATGCTGGCACTAGTAGAAATCAGTTCATAAAGTTTTGAGCCTGACCTTTCCTTTTTGTGAGTGGTCATTTTCACAGTTATCTCTTTCCCTCTTTGTGTTCAGTGTTCCAGGAAGTATAGGTCACTCAAAATCTACAGAGTGTCACATCCTTTAATAAATCTGGTGGCTTTATGGCTTTTTAGCTGGACCAGTGTTTGTAGTGTGGAAGAAGGGATTTTTTTTTTTGCTTTTTAAAAATAGTTATTAAACATTGTACTCTTCATTTGCAGGAGTGTGAACAACTTGCAGGAGTGTGAACATGACTGCATCAGTGTTGCTTTTGATTTAAATGAGACCAGGAATAGTCTGCCTAGGCTGGACAAAATGTGGAGTTCATGTCTTCTAGATGCAGTACAGTATTAATTTTAATTACTAGCTAGGATTTATTTCACGGGAGGGTGAGCATCTCCATTCTAATGAGGAATCATTTTCTCTTTCTGTAATGACTGTGATTGCCTCATTATACTTTCCATGGTATATAATTTCTGTGCTGACACAAGTGGATGTACAGCAAAAAACCTCACTCATCCAGTCAGCCTGGGATACTCGAGTCAGATTACTCTTTAAAGCACAAGTCTGCAGCACATACAAAATAAGAGAAGCAAACAAATTCTTAATACCCCTACTTTGAGGTTCTGGTTCCTTTAGCTTCAGATTACATTAATACTTCTTTTCCCTCATAGGAGGGAAGGGTAGTTCTGTTCTGTCGTTAAATGAAATGCTTGAAATCTTCCAAATTAAAATTCTATGCTTTATGTATAGTATCCAGCATCTTACTGGATAGATTTGTTTTTAAAAGGAGATCTAACAGACACTGTGAATTGTCATGTCCTTACAAGATGTAAGCACTACTTATCTGAGCCTTCATGGAACATGACAATGAATTTGCCCTACTTATCAAAAACCTAATTCTGAGTTGGCAGGTAAAAGCTGCTGCTTTACTGAGAGAAACCAACCATTTTGGAAGACGTCACTGCACATTCATATATTCACAATTCCAGCAAAAATGGAGACACTGCTGATGTCATCATTAGGAATCCTTTATTGAAAGAAAGGTATAGCACCTCCTTTTTAGCTAAGTGTTTTGGAAAAACCCCCATGAGTATATGATATCCACTTAATCTAATGTTTTCAACAAGGCCAGAAAGAAACTTCGTTTTAAACCCTTATCTCGTACATATGGAGCATAATCAGATAAAAATGTACTTGAACTTTATTTATTATGGATATAACAAAAAAATAAAAAAACCCCAGTAACGCCTTTCAAAATTTGTTTGGAATGCAAATCTGGACTGCACAGCTTTTGCATCTATGCAAATATTTGGTTGTGGGGACTTCTTAATATAGACAGAGCATGGACCTAATGAAGCACATGGTACCAACACAACTTAGCCCTTTGTAAGTGTCGGAAACACATTTATGCCAGTGAACAGCTGTGCTATTGCAATATATAGTAATATATGCGTGGCAATAAATTCACGGAGAATAAACCTCGTCAAGTCGTCTTTGTCTTCTGATAAACCAACTGATGCTTTGGCTGTGCGTGGAGCACAAACCATGGTTTTTTTGGGCGATCTGCTGGCGCTGCCAAGCCCGATTTGCACCCTTTTCGCAAACCCTCTCGCCTCCCTTTTGTCTCCTTTTTTTTCGCCAGATTTCCGCAATTCCAGATCTTTCAGTGGGGAAAGGCGTGTGCGCCGCACAAGGGGAGCGCAAGGCGCTACCACAGCGGCGTTGCCATGGGCACCAGCGCACAAGTCACTTCGGAGGGGGGACACCACCGCCCGCCGACGGGAGCGGCGCGGTGCCCTCCGCACCCGGGGCAGCGCTCCGGACACGGCGGGCAGCGCTCGTACGGGGAGCTCCGGCCGCGCGGGGCAAAGCAAAGCTCCCCGGGCGGGCGGGGAGCGCGGGGGGCGGGCGGGGGAGCTCTGGCGG
>NW_020912276.1:0-691 GCF_003984885.1 Neopelma chrysocephalum | reverse complement strand
CCCCCCCCTGAGGCCCCCCCGCAGGCGGGGCTCGGTGCAGCAGCTGATCCAGTCGTACCAGCGGCTCCCCGGCAACGCTCTGCTCCGAGGCTTCCGCGTGTCCTACAAGCGCCACGTGCTCACCATGGACGACCTGCAGACCCTCTACGGACCCAACTGGCTCAATGACCAGGTCTGGGGGGCATTTGGGGGCATTTGGGGGGTCCCTGAGGGGGTTTGAGGGGAGTTTGGGGGCCCCAGGGGGTTTTTATGGGGTCCCTGAGGGGTTTGAGGGGTCACAAAGGGGTCCCCATGGCCGACCTGCAGACCCTCCACGATCCCAAGTGGCTCAATGACCAGGTCTGGGGGGGATTTGGGGGGTCCCTGAGGGGGTTTGAGGGGAGTTTGGGGGTCCCTGAGGGTTTTTGTGGGGTCTGTGAGGGGTTTGGGGGGTCACAAAGGGGTCCCCATGGACGACCTGCAGACCCTCTACAGCCCCAACTGGTTCAGTGACAGGTCTGGGGGGTCCCTGGGGGTCCCAGGGGGTTTTTATGGGGTCCCTGAGGGTTTTGGGGGGTCTCTGAGGGGTTTTTGGGGGTCCCTGAACCCCCTTTTTCCTCCCCCTTCCCCAGGTGATGAACATGTACGGGGACCTGGTGATGGACGCGGTGCCCGACAAGGTGGGGACTGGGAGGGGACTGGGAGCACTGGG
>NW_020912275.1:0-2165 GCF_003984885.1 Neopelma chrysocephalum | reverse complement strand
CCCCCCCCTTTCCCTCCCAAAAAAATCCCCGGGAAAAACGACCCGAATTCGGCGAAAATCGGCCCAAAATCTGCCCCAAAACCCGTCAAAATCTGCCCTGGGGACACTGAAAACAGGCTCGGGAGCCTCAAAATCAGACTGGGGACCCCAAAAACCCCCAAAAAACAGCTCTGGGACACCCAAAACCCCCACAAACCCCCCCAAAAAAATCCCCAGAAAAAAAACCCAAACCAGCAAAAACCCCAAACCCAGCGAAAATCGACCCAAAATCTGCCCCAAACCCATCAAAATCCGCCCCGGGGACACTGAAACCAGGCTTGGGAGCCTCAAAATCAGACTGGGGACCCCAAAAAGCCCCCAGAGCCCTGTCCTGGGACCCCCAAAACCCCCCCAAACCACCAAAAAAACCCCAAAACATAAAAAAACCCCAAATCCTGTGAAAATCACCCAAAACGCACCAAAAACGACCCAAACCCGCCCGAAACGGAGCCAGGATCCCAAAACAACACCTCAAGACCCCAGGACCCCACAAAAACACCCCACACCCCCACTCTGGAGACCCCCAAAACCCCCACAAACCACCAAAAAAAAAAAATCCCCGTAAAAAACACCCAAAACCGTGAAAAATCACCCAAAATGCACCAAAAACGGCCCAAAACGGAGCCAGGACCCCAAAATGACCCCTGGGGACCCCCAGAGTCAGACCCAGGACCCCCAAAAAAAACCCCAATCCCCCCAAAACAAACCCCCAAACCCCGTGCAAAAATCAGCCAAAAATCCCCAGAAAACCATCCCTGGGAGCCCCAAAACCCCCGGATTTTGCCCCAAACTCCCCGGATTTGGCCCCGAACCCCCCGGATTTGTCCCACCTCTGGGGGGTGCTGAACTCCTGCTGGAAAATGTCCTCCAGCTTCTCCACCACCTCGTCGGCGCTGACGGGGATGAGGCTCCCGTAGGCCTGGAGGAACTCGTCCAGGATACCTGGGGTGGGATTTTGGGGTTAAAAACCGGGAAAAGGGGAAAAAAGGGGCTTGAACCCCCTCCCTGGGGCCCTGCAGGAACTCGTCCAGGATGCCTGCGGGGATTTTGGGGTGAAAAACCAGGGAAAAGGGGTAAAAGAGCTTGAACCCCTCCCTGGGGCCTGCAGGAACTCATCCAGGATGCCTGCGGGGATTTTGGGGTTAAAAACCGGGAAAATGGGAAAAAAGGGGCTTGAACCCCTCCCCTGGGACCTGCAGGAACTCATCCAGGATGCCTGGGGGGATTTTGGGGTTAAAAACCACTAAAAAGGGGCTTGAACCCCTCCCCTGGGACCTGCAGGAACTCGTCCAGGATGCCTAGGGGGGATTTTGGGGTTAAAAACCACTAAAAAGGGAAAAACAGGGCTTGAACCCCTCCCTGGGGAGCTGCAGGAACTCGTCCAGGATGCCTGGGGTGGGATTTTGGGGTTAAAAAACGGGAAAATGGGAAAAAAGGGGCTTGAACCCCCTCCCTGGGGCCTGCAGGAACTCGTCCAAGATGCCTGGGGGGGATTTTGGGGTTAAAAACCAGGAAAATGGGAAAAAAGGGGCTTGAACCCCTCCCTGGGACCTGCAGGAACTCGTCCAGGATGCCTGGGGTGGGATTTTGGGGTGAAAAACCAGGGAAAAGGGGGGTAAAGGGACTCCCTGGGGGTCCCATGAGGGGTCAGATCGTGGCACGGCCTTAAAATTGCCTCAAAACCCCGTTTTTTTACCCTAAAACCCCTTTTTTTGGCCTCAAAATCCCTTTTTTGCCCTAACACTCCTCTTTTTCCCCCAAACTCCCTTTGTTTCCCTAAAACTCTTTTTTTTACCCTAAAGTCCGATTTTACCCTAAACTCCCCTTTTTGCCCTAAATCCCTGTTTTTTAACCTAAAACCCGTTTTGTACCCTAAAACTCCTTTTTTGTCTTAAAAACTTTTTTTGCCCTAAAACCCCTTCTTTTTGTCCTAAACCCCTTTTTTTACTCTAAAACCCTTTTTTTATCCTAAACCCCCCTTTTTTGCCCTAAACCATCTTTTTTTACTTTAAAACACCTTTTTTTTGCCCTAAAACCCCCTTTTTTCCCCCCGCCCCCATTTTTTCACCCCAAACCCCCAATTTTGGGCTGTTTCTCCCCCTTCACCCCATTCCCCCCCAACCCCC
>NW_020912274.1:0-6091 GCF_003984885.1 Neopelma chrysocephalum | reverse complement strand
TACTAAACCGTGTCCGTGACGGTTTCTTCTCCCTCTTCTGGCCTTTATCACCCGTGATCTGTTTTTTGTGTAGGGGGTTTGCTGACAAGGAAGGCAAAACTTGATTCAGCGACGTGCTGATCGGGAGTGCTTCTTGCGTTGCAGTGTTGGACATGGAATCGTGTCTTAGCCTTCCAGTTTGTAGGGGAGGCAGGAGAAGGGAAATTGCTCTTGGCTAGAGGATTGTGTTTTCTGACGTTGTTACTCTGTCCCATGATCGTCATTGACCCAATTTCTCCTGAAGGTCAGCTCCTCTTTTAGAGTGTTAATATTTCTTCACCGAGATGTAGGTGGCAGACATATATTTCCCCCCTGTAGTACAGCGCTGTAAAGGTACCTATGTGAAGCCCATGGGTTTTCCTGGTGCATGTTGAGGAGAAATGGTCTGAATAACTAGCAGTTTGATTCAAAGTGCCTGCAAAATATAGTGGTCAAAAACCAACATGCAAGTTTTGAGAGGCAGGAGGATTCTGGTACCTATGGGTGAGGGACTGTCGAAGGAAACAAGAGTTCGGTGCTCTTCTGTACTATAATGTAACGTGGTTTTCTCCTCCCCAAGTGAGTGTGGCCTAACAGACATTACTCCAGCTGTGTTGAGAGCTGTGGGATATTCCTGCTCCGTGTTTACAAGTTAATGCTTTGTATTTAACTAATTGCTTAATACGTACTAATGATTAATGCCAAAATGGGAGCTTTGAGAGAAGGAAACTGCTCAATACCTGGACTCTGTATCTTCTCTAAGTGCCATAACTTAGAAGAGCATGATGTGGTCACTTCATTTCTGCAGATGTTATTTTCCTATCTTCTTTGTACTGATCTCAAGCTGGGCCTTTGTATTTGCTAGTATCTGATCACATTGTTTCATTTCCTTGACTGTCCATTACATGCCTTTCATTGTTACATCTCTAAAGGGAAAGACTTTCATAGATATGTTTCCTTAAAATATTCATGGGAGAAATTGTCTTACTTCTCACACGCACATGGTGGGAAGTCAAATATCAGCCATGGGAAGGAGAAGTTGTCTGTGCAACTTTTCTTTCAGTGGAGTACATCTGCAAATAATGAAGATCGGTGAGAACCATGCCAGCTGTAATGAGTTTGAGGAGATTCCTGCAGGTGCTGTCGGTGAGGAGATACTGGTGGAGAGGAAGCTTGTGGTTTTTTAATTCCCAGGGTCCATTGCTGGACTACATAAAATGAATAGGCTCAGATTCCAAACAGTGACAAGTTGTGAGTTCATCAGTTTCCTTTCCTACTGCCTGTGCTACTCCCTGTAAAGAGTAATTAAACTGTGTCCTTGTTTGTCTTGATGAGGTAAAGGTGGGCCTGTGTGTGTCCAAAACTTTATCTGAAAATGTCACTAGAATCACTGATCTTGCTTTTCACCTACTCATGGTGAGAAGTCAGTGCAAGATCAGGGAGAGAGAGACTGGCCCCAAAGGCACCCTGGGGATTCTTTCATGTCATGCCTGGTGCCAAGGCTTTGTGCCACTCATGTGAAGTGTCCCTTTCCTGTGTCCAGAAAGGGGGTGACAATCCTCTGATGAATTTGGCTGGAAGCAATACCCATGGAAGGGCAACCATGCTTCAGGGGTTTTTTGTATTGGAACTGCTGTGTGAAATGTCACTTTTTCCAGCTCTAGACCCTTGGAAGGTTGTGGTGTAGAGTCTCATTGTGGTTGGCCTAATCTTTCTGCAGTCTTGACCAACCCTTCAGATGTTATTAAGTGGCTCTTGCTCATATGAAGTCACTAATGATGTTTTGTTGGTATTAAAATTGGTGGGAACCTATGGATGGGAGGGTTTATTTGTCAGGAATTTCTGAGTCTGGGGCTTGTTATTTGAAGTATGTGCCAGGAAGTCACTGATTTTATCCTCTGTCATGTCCAGTGCAGCTGTTCCTGTGAGTGGTAGTTCTGGGATATAGACATAAACTTTGCATTAATGGTTGCAGATTCTTCCAAAATGTCCATGTGCTGGGGAAGAATGATGGTGCTTTTGAGTTGATTCTGATGACTCAGTCTTTAACTGAGCTGCATCTTGATTATGCCCCTAGAACATTTCATGTTTCTTGCAATGAGTGTGATGAGCAGAGAATGCCTTATGCATTGGATGTGTGTTGTGATCCTTGTTCTCCATAGGGAGAAGTTACGTGGGAAAATTTTCTTCCAATGGTGTCTGTCTATAAAGAGCAGCTTCCCTTGCTCCATGATGTTTGGACATGCTGAAATATTCTGTCTGCACAGAGACAGGGCAGGTGGAGGCGGTTGTTGTGGTGTGCTTAGAAATGTCTAAAAGGTTGGTGGAAGTGTTCCATTTCCCCTGGCTGTTGTATGGATCCAATAATTGTGCTCCTGTGTGTTTTCCCTGTTTTCCAAAGAAATTACTTGGAGAACTGTACCTCTCGATACTTGATCCTCTTCTTGCTACAGTTATATTTGGAAATGTTAAGGTAAGATTCCTACATTACTGGGAGCTTCCCATTTTTCCTTTTTTTCTTCTTGTTTCTTCTCATGTTCTAAAAGTGGGCCTCAGTTTGGCTGATAGTTCTTAAAACCAGAGAGACCTGTTCAAACTCTCAGGCTGCAGGAGGAGTTCTCTTCCACACCTTGAAGGTGTTCAGCTGCCAAGACAAAGATTTCTGTTTCCCTAAAATCTTGGTGAATGAACCATCTGCTTTGTCACTTGTGGTTGACATGTGATCAGAAGTTGGATTTGTCCATGGTGTGAAAGAGGCTGAGAATGCAGAGCAAGGAGGGTGAGAGGCTGGCTTTGTACCAGGAAAACATGTGAGTCAATGTGGTTTTGGGAGATCAATGGTTTGATTTCTTGCCTGGTGTCAAGGCCTGTGTCATTTTTGTCTGTGATTTGAGTTTCCCTGTCCTGAAAGGCAATTGTAGTCTTCTGATAATAGAGCATTTGTCCAGTAACTCTACATTTAGAGGCCTGATGTTGTGAATGAGTGATTTCTATTCCTTAATGCTTCCCTGTCAGAGGTATTAATAGAAGAGGTTTTAATATGTTGTAGAAATGCATCATAACAAAGTTTGATAGCAAGGTTCACTCTATTACTTTCGGTGTTGAAATATAAAAAAGACTGTTATCATATGGATCAACTTGCTTCCTTAACTGCTGACAGATCTTAGGTGTGGCTGGGTGTAATATCTACTATTTACTACATGGATGAAACACACAAAGGAGAATTGACTCAGAATCAACCTGGAATTATTTACACAGAGACTGGAGATTGAAATGAGTGAAGGAGTCCCTCATGCTGAGTCACAAATTTCAGAGTGGACACTCTTGTTACCTAAAGTCCTGATGGAGCTTAGGTGCAGTCAGGTCCAATCTTAGTTTTAGACTTGGACAATGGTTTGTATTTAACGGAATTAACTGCATGCATTTAATTTGTATTTAGTTTTCAGCCACTTAGTAAAGATCTGTTGCAGGTGAGGATTGTCAGTGCCTTGGGTAAGGATTGTCAGTGCCTTGGGTAAGGATTGTCAGTGCCTTGGGTAAGGATAGTCAGTGCCTTGGGTAAGGATAGATGTCTTAGTCTCACCTAAGGACTTTCAAACCCCGAGAGATGTTCCTGCTGAAGGAGAGAGTCACCTGGCAGGCAGTCCAGCTACACTTGAGGGAGAGATGAAATTGGACTTAAACAAAGCTTTGTCATTGGTAAAAGGGCTTTCAGCCTTGAGGAGCAACCTTGTGAACCATCCCACTTCAATGGGAGATTGTTGCCATACAGTCTCGATGCCTCGCATGAAAAGCTCAAAGACAGCTCAGTTTGGCTGTCGTGTTTGTGGGATAAAGTAGTTGGCTCATAGTCAAATTGCAGGTAGTGGGAAAGGCCTGAGTTGATGTTCACTATGTCACTCTGCTGCTCTGTGAAATCTCTTTATTCAAAATTATATCTTCCTTGTGACTTTGTGATGCAGAGTTTCTTCATGGTTGTAACTACACTTTGGTTCAGGCCTTTCTTTCCTGGAAGGTCATGGTTCTTTTCCCCCATTTCTGATCAGTACTTTTTTGATTTGAAACTGCAGGTGTTGTTTAGCAGCAAATACTTATTTTGACCACACAAGACAATTTTTTATATGTGAAGAAGAAGAAATAGAATCTAAAAGAGAATCTGTTATGCTTTCTCTGAAGACAGGCTGAGAAAGAGGCCCACAATAAGACCTTTAAACGTAGGGCTTCATGTTTGTGAGAGATGAGCAGGCCACACAATAGGAAAACTGATGAGAGCTGTTGACTATATTAAATAGTTAATATATTTATATAAAATGAAATCATACTTGTTGTCTGGAGTAAGACTTCAGGGTGATATTTACAGCTTGAGTCCTCAATGAGTTCCTGGTGCACTTAGGGATGAATTTCCATGCCTGCCTAGTGAGTTTATGCTTCCTTTCATTGCTTGTCTGACTTTTTTTCCTTGTCATGTTACAGCTAGTGAGGAAGCAGGAGATATGAGAGGGGTACATCTGTGTTCTAATTTGTCAGGGATTAGCAGATGCAAAGATGACCTAAGAAGTCATAGCTTTGTGGATCAGGGCATGTGATCAAAGAGGTGCAGAATTCTCCCTAAGTGCATAGTTTGATGACGAAGTCTCTGTCCCATGACCATTCCTCTTTTAGTTTGTCCATATCTCATTTCTGTGCTTTTGAAAAATGATGTTTCTTCTCAGAATGGTGGAGATCAAGTGTATTTCCTTTCTTTGTATGATTGTGATGCATTATCCTCTAGAAGAGGTCTCAGAACATTCTGAATGTCAAAATCAAAGCTGCAAGTTGTGCAGGGTTGGAGAGTGAAGAGAACAGTAACAGAGGGGTAGAATTCCTGCTGTGAGAAGTCCTTTCTCCATCTACATATCTAAGTGACTTTTTGATAAAGAGTTCATAAAAGTGGTCTTTGCATTTTCCACCTTGGATCTTACTTCAGGCTTTGTTTCCTGGAAGATCATGGTTCATGTTTCCCGCTTGTGAGGGCTGTTTTGCAGCAAATAGTGACTTTGGTTGAGACCCAAATGAAGACAGAATGCTGTGTGTGAGGAAAATGAAGCAGAAGTTAATACTGGGTCTCTCCTAAGTGCTTCTATTCAGATCAAAGGCCTTCGATAAGGCACTTGCAATTTCCTATTCACAGGAGATTAACACACCATGAAGTAGAAAATTCACAAGAACAGCTAAATTTCCAGAAAGGAAACCCACTACTATACAAGACTAAGATTTTAGGACCACACTTGTATATGCAGACTTCGGTGAAGTGAATCTAGAAGGCAGAGATGTGGCAAAGCAGCTGTAAATTACAGGTGTCCAGTATTTACCTGGTTTGGTTCAGCTGGAGCTTCTGCTTTTGTTAATTAGAAACACTCAGAAATGAGTGAGAGGACCTTGTGAAGAACCTGCACACAGCCCTTCCCGTTGTTTAATCCAAGAGGGTAAATGTGAAGTGCTGCTGGCCAATCCCACTTACCTGGGGATTCTTAAGTCTCTGAGGGGCACACAATTAGGTGCCTCTCTATGTGATTTCCTACATGGCACAGGCCTGGATGTGTCACAGTAGGGAATGAACAGTGCCATGTGTGGCAGTGGGGGGTATTTGGTTTGCAAGTGCCAGGAATTTCTGTTGTTCTGATGCTTAGTAAAGTCATTCAATCCAGTCAGGAGAGACCTACTAGCCCTTTGAAATCACTGCAACTTGCCTAGCTTACATCTTGAGGTCTCAGTGAGTTTTCAGGTGCTGTAGGGATGAGTTTCTAAGGCAGAGTTCTGGTAAAGCAACTGAAAAATACAGCACTGTAGCATCTGCCCCGATGAGGTCAGATGGACGTTTGGTGTCTGTGTATGAATGATCAGAATTCATTGAAAATCTTGTGGCTGATTTTGTGGTCCTAAAATGGATTGGCCAGATGATGGGACTTTTGCCTAGAGGTTCACAAAATCAGAACAATGGAAATGTGAAATCTATTCTTAAAACAAGCCTGATTTTTGAGTTTCCACCAAAAGCACAGGAGGTTTTGTGGATGGAAGAAGAGTCAGTGTAAGG
>NW_020912273.1:0-5449 GCF_003984885.1 Neopelma chrysocephalum | reverse complement strand
GGCAGAGCAGAGCGGGACAATCCCCTCCCTGATGCCCCAGGACAGGGTTGGCCCCCTCTGTGTGGCTGTGTCAGAAAGGGACAGGAATGGACCATTCCCTGCTGCCACGAACAAATGGACAAATACCTGAAAGCAGAAACCTCATGTGGTGACCCTGCCCAGAGCACTCGTGAGGGAGGAGCTCCCCAAATGCCACAGCAGGGAGAAAACCTGGGTCAGGGCACTGCAGGGTCTGAGGAGGTTCCCTGCCAGCCTGTGATCTGCACATCTCCTCCTCTCAGCAAGTGCCTGCTGCTCTGCACACAGGACCAGCCATCCCCTGGGACAGCAGAAGGTGTCTGCAAGGGCTCATCACCTTGGGGTTGTGATTCCTGGGGTGTCTGTGCAGGGCCAGGAGTTGGACTCGATGATCCCTGTGGGTCCTTCCAGCTCAGGGGATTCCCTGGTTCTGTGACCTGTGTGCTCCCAGCACATCGTGTTGGGTGCTGGCAGCGAGTTTTCCAACGTGGTTTGTTTGTGTCCAGAGGGTGGAACTGCAGCAGGATCTGCTCTGACATGTTTAAGGTGAGTCTGAAGATGACTCTGTGTGCGAGCTCTTCCTTCAGGAAATGGATCAGAACAAGTTTATGTTCAAGTAAACCCTGTCTGGGTCAGAGCTCCAAACCCTCCTGGAGCTCTGGCAGCCTTGCTGCTGCAAGGTTCTGCTTCACACCCATGAAACAAACTCCTGCTCCCATCAGCAAATAAGATGAAACCCAATTCTTTTGGGGGTGTTTTGCTAGGATTCTGTAGGAACTCGTGGCAGTTACAACTCCTCCACAGGTTTTTTTTGTTCCATGACAGCCTTTCACCTCCACAGTGAGTTATGTGAGCCATTAATTGTGCAGTTCCCATTTCAAGAGGGTGAAGTCCCATATCCACAAAAAACCAGCCAGATCTGAGATATTTTGCTGAAGAGACATTTAAAGGTAAGACATTTACTGCTCCAGCAGCAGCAAGAAGTTTCCCAGGCACATTCCCATCCCATAATACACAGATCAGAGCGAGAAGGGTCTCATGAATACCCATCACTCATCACAATAACCCTAACAAAATAATTTGCCAGGAGTAATGGGATGAAAATGAGAGGGAAGATGGTTAAGTTGACTGTCAGGGAAACTCTCCCTGGAGATCAATTTTACAGGGGAAGAAGTCCTGGGAGGGAAATGATTGAAACTTCAGTTGTTCAGATATGATCTGGGAGAATAATAGAGTTCTCATGTCGGTGTCCAAGCTTAAAGATCCAGTGAAGTTTGTTTTGGAAGGAATTTTCAGCATTTTTGTTGAAAGCACAGAATTTGAAGAAAAAAGAAACACCCTCAATTCATTTTGGGTCCGTCTGGGATTTTTCCATTGAGAGGCAGATAAACACTGGGCTTTACTTTGGGGCTTCTTGCCTGATTTATGTAAGTCTTGCTCTTTCCATACTGTTACTTTGACACTGAAAAGATGCAATTTAGTTAGAAAAACCCCAAACAAGAAACCTCTTCTTGCATTTCCATAGCACAGAACTTTTGTTTTGAAAGTGTCTAAATGGGACAATTGTACATTCTCAAGTTTCTCCATTTCTTTATTCCCACCACACTGAATTTAGTGAACAGAAAACGTAGTCCCATTCCCTCTAAATCTAAGTTTTGGAATAGTTTGCTTATTAATTGCATCCCTTTTTTTAAGTGTTGTTCTACTTGAGGTGCTTAAATCAAGCTGAGACGCAGTGGAGTGGGAAAATGGTGACCTTAGAGCCTAAAGGGGCTCCAGGAGAGTACAGAGGGATTTGGGACAAGGGGGAATGGCTTGGAGCTGCCAGAGGGCAGGGATAGATGGGAGACTGGGAGGAAATCCTTGGCTGGGAGGGTGGGGAGGCCCTGGCACAGGTTGCCCAGAGAAGCTGTGGCTGCCCCTGGATCCCTGGAAGTGTCCAAGGCCAGGTTGGAGCACCCTGGGCTAATAGAAGGTGTCCCTGCCCATGGAAGAGGGGTGGAACAAGGTGAGCTTTAAGGTCCCTTTGCACCCAAACCATTCCATCATTCTATGAAGCAAAGAGAAAGCTCCAGACTGCTAAAATAAAAAAGGGAAAAAGGAAAACAGAATCCAAAAACTGAGATGGGGTTTTCTTCCTCTCACCTCTGAGCACATGTTGTAACCTGGAGCAGCATGAGATGAGTCAGGTGTCAGCAGCAGGAACAAGGAATGTTTTCCAGGCCACTGTCCCGACCATGGTGACATTGCTGGGAATTAGGAGCCTCTTTGATGACCAAACGTCAATGAAATGACAGCAAAACTTATCCCACCTACTTTTAGCTGCCTAAAAATACCATGTCCAGTCTATAAAACCAATCACTGATGATGAAACATCCACACTTCTGACAGGTCACACAGCACATGCTGAGCTGGAAGGGACCCACAAGGATCATCCAGTCCAACCCCTGGCCCTGCACAGGTCCATCCCCAAGAGTCACCCCCTGTGCCCCAGAGCATCATCCAAACCTTCCTGGAGCTCTGGCAGCCTTGGGGCTGTGCCCACTGCCCTGGGGAGCCTGGGCAGTGCCCAACCAGCCTCTGGGGGAAGAACCTTTGCCTGAGATCCAACCTGAGCCTGCCCTGACAGAACTTCCCCTGCACTGGCTCCCTGTGCTGAGGGTGTGCAGGGTGTCCCACCCATCCTGTCTGTCTCAAATCAAACATCTTGGCTCAGCCTGCAGCAAGCTGGGAGCACTCAGCCCCCTGCAATCACCACAACAGACACATGCTAATTACTTTTCTTGAAATATATATTTTTCATAAATTTCATTTTCTCTGTTTGCAGCTTCGGCTCATTCCCAAACAAAGCAGGCAGTGATTGAGCCTGGGTTTATTGCTTCCACAACCCAAATTACAGCTATTATCCACATCTACAACCTGCAATTATCCCCAGCCTGCCTATTTCATCTCTTTATCGAGACATTCTCTGTGCTGATGGAAGGTGATAGACTGGCAGCCACAGAGAGCAGCATCTTCTCCCTGAGCAGCAGCTGCAGAGGAGGGAGCAGGAGATGCAGCTGGTGTTGTTCCTCAGCATCCAGGGACAGGGGAACTCAGGCTGGTGAGAGGGGGCCTCAGGGCTGCACCTCAGCTCTTCCTCCAAGGATCAGCTCTCCCTGATTCTTCTGCCTTATCCTGCCCTTCCCCAGGCTGGGCTGGGGGAAGCCTCAACCCTCCTTTCAGGAACATGGTCCTGATGTTTTATCCAACCAGATGTTTTTTCCCCTCTACCCTGGGGCTTGATTTCTCCTCCCTGATAGGAAAGCTCTCCAGAGGACCCACCTTGAAACTTCTGTATTTGCTGCCTCTGACATTTTGAGAATCTTTTGCCTGAAGACTTTGGTAGAGACATGAAGCACAGGTGCAAACCCCAGACCTGCCACCCTACTTGTGGCAAAACTCTTCACAATGTTCCGATCCTTTTCAGCTGCCTTGAAATCAAAGAATCACTGAATGCTTTGGTTTGGAAGGGACATTAAATCTCATCTCCTTCCACCCCCTGCCGTGGGCAGGGACATCTTCCACTATCCCAGGTTGCTCCTAATCCCATCCAACCTCTTGGTTTTCTACCTTGAGGTTCTCCTTGAACACTGTTTGCTTTCACTTCCCTTGAAGGGTGACCCAACCACTAACTGGGGCAGTTCCTCAGCGTGGGGCATCTTCCCAGCTGTCAGACTGGTCCTTTTGTGGAACTATCAAGATTTGGTGACTCCAGAGCTGGAATATAACTCCAGTTAGGTCAGTCCCAGTGGGATGGAGTGTCCTGGCCCCGTGTCCTGTGATATGCAGTGCCCATTGCTAGTGCAAAAGTGCCTCCCCAAACATTCAGTCTCATCCCACAGCCTAAATTCTGAGCTATTTTAGGGTCCAGCTGCCACAAAATAGGAGGGAAGTCCCTATTCCTTCCCTTCCAGCTATATTGTTCCAAGCATCTGCTTGAGAAGCAGTGAGAGCCTTCTCTGGGAAGGAGGAGATGTGCATTGGGACACCATGAAGCAGAAGAGGAAATAAATCCTTCAGTTCTTGCAGCCTGGGTGAGTCTTTTTGGTTTCAGATAAAAGTTTGGGTGGTGTAATGTTTCTGTTTACACTCTCCCTGCTTTTTCCCCACATCCCTTTCTTTCAAAGGTGGTCAAGAAGGACTTTCTTTTGGATAATACAATTCACCTGCCTGAAACAAGGGAGATACTTGAGTCCTGTCTTCTGGAACAAGGTGGATCAGTGAAGCTGCTCTGCCTTTCTTGACAGCACCATTAGTGGTATCTGCTACTGCTGGAGGTGAATTAAAACTTAACAATAACAATTCTGGGCTCTGGGCCAGTTTCCAAATGGAAAAGGCAAAGAGACCTGACAGACTGTCTTCTTGAGGTTCATTGGCAACTCAGGTAAGGGAACTTCAGCCTTGGAATGAACTGATTTAAAACATTTTGCTCTGATCTGCATTTCAAAGTAACTATTCTGTAAAATGTCCAGCCTGTTAAGAGTGAACAAATAGTTTCAAGAAGATAAACCACTTTATTTCCTTCAATTAGCAGCTTAAATTGTTCACTCCAATTGAAATCCATTTCTTGTTTAATTCAAAGTAAACCTATAAGTTGCTGCGTGATCCAACTCTCTGTTGAATTCCTCCACCTGCAGCTGGATTTTGGTGTGATATCCTCATTATTCCACCTAAGATAAAATACTTAATTTGGGGATTAAGATGATCCTGCATCTCAGAGAGATGTGGGAGTGGAGGACACACCTGCTTTCCTCTTCTGTTGCAGTGAGTAAAGCACAGGTGGAACAGATTCTCCATGAAATGTGGGGACATTGTCTCCTGTGTGGAGGTGGAGACACAACTCCAGGCTATGCTAGTGCTCAATGTTGAGTGGAAAAAGATGCTGTAACTTTGGTTTCCAAGCTGCAGGTGCATTTTCCTCAGAAAGGCCCAAGCCAGAATAAAACTTCTTTGTTTTTAATCACTGAAGTGGAATTGTTTCATTTTTCTTTTTGGCAAGGAAACTTGAAAACATCTGCTTTAGTTTGGATCAAATGGATTTTTTTTTTCACTTTTTAACTTGGTGGTTGAACTGAAAAATCAATTATTCACCCAGCCTTACTCCCAGCACATGTCTAGGAGCAGAAACTCTTGTTTTTATTCAATAGCAGGTGCTCAGCAATTTGAGCAAATGAATTCTGGGGTAACAGGCTGCCCTGTTTCCTTACCTGACTCTTCCTGTCTTGCCTACAAAACCCAACCAGGATTGCAGGGAGAGACCCAGAAGAGTTTAATTTCTTTGCTGTCATGTCAAGGCTGTGCCAACTGAGCCAGTTTGGCTGGAAATACAACACAGGGCCCTGTTTTGATCCCGATGGCTGCAGTTGTTGGTTTTCCAGCCTGTTTTAAC
>NW_020912272.1:0-671 GCF_003984885.1 Neopelma chrysocephalum | reverse complement strand
GGCAGGGTTTAGTTTCCAGGTAGTGTGGGCAAGTCCTGGCCCTCACCTGCACGCAAAGGCTTCTCCCTTTTGGCCCTGGAGGAAAGCCCAGGAGGAGATTCCTCCTTTAGTGGTCAAGGGAAGGAAAGGAAATCCCAGAAGTGCTGTGTTATGTCTTTCAATCCTTACCAATTGTGAGGGATACCCTCTGCTAGAGCAGGACGTGTCTCTGGTCAAAGAGGGACGTCCCTCTGACCAAACTCATCCCACCCCAAAGGCCAAAGCTCCACGCCCTGCCTTTGGAACCATAACACTCATGTTTCCTCCTCTAGAGCCACATCAGTTCTCTGACACAAGGATGCCCAAAGGCTCTGATTTAAGCTCCCTACCAGAGGGTCATCTTCTTATAGCTCTCCTCTGGGTGTATATTTTCCTTCCTCACTCCCCCTCAGAAATCCTCAGCTCATAGGAATTCAATTTGGTGATGGAGGCACAATCTGGAAATGGTTTTCCCTTTGCCCTCCCTTCTTTTCTAGGGAGGGAACAAGAAACTCAGAGCACATTTTCCTCCGTTTTCAGCCTCTCATTTGTGCTTTCTGTAGCTCAATAAATATGGCTTCAGCTTTGAAGAGTGGGCCACAGGCATCATTCTAAGGCCACAATGGCCTGAGCCATCAGGAAGTCAAGGGGTT
>NW_020912271.1:0-2215 GCF_003984885.1 Neopelma chrysocephalum | reverse complement strand
GGCTGTGCTGCAGCTGCTGCACAGCTAGCTTCCCATTTATGAAAAAATTGTAACTGCTGAGAAGGAGTCAGCAGCATGGTTACTATCATACGTGTGTCGAACGGTATTAGCATATGTGCAGTGAATAGATGTTGCATTATCGATTGTGAATAACTGCCTTTCAAACCATACTGGGCAATGGCTGCTTTAGCCTCTTTGATGATTTTCCAGTCTAAAGCTTCCCAGGATTTACGCCCTGCACCATCTATAATAGCAGGGAAAGCACTAACTCCTAAGAGCTCAAAATCCCCATCAGTAGCAGCATCCCGTATAATGTTTCTCCAGTTCTGTGTTGGATTACCATTTACCCCCTCCCTCCCCCTCCCTCCACCCGGCAAGGCTGGAAACCCCATATCAGAAGTTCCCACCCCGGGCATCCCGGGAAAGGGGTTTGGAGGAGGCGATGTCTGCACCATGGATGATGCTGGAACATTGCAGAAGTTTGGATGCTGCGAAGTGGACTGTCTCTCTGTCAATATAGACTTGAGCTCTTCAAAGCAGCGCAACAACTTATTCATTTGATCTTTCATTGCAAGCGTAGCAAGCCTCTCGCTGCCATCTTCCGAGCTCTCATCATCAGAAGTCAGATTTGGGGACGGGAGCGGAGGGATTAGCTGTTCTGTGTTGTCACGAGTCGATTGTTCCTTCATCTTTCGTAGCAATATTGGTGCAAGGGTAGTGGTTCCTCCTCCGGTAGCTCCTGCCTCCGTTGAAATAGCGGCGGCTCTCGCCGGCGTAGCGGTAGCTTTGTTTTGAATAGCTCCAGTCGCCATAGCGACAATCCTCGTCAGCTTACTTCCGGGTTCAGGCGCGGCGGTTCCCGATGATGTCAGTTCAGGCGACATGATGGTTCCAGACGGCAGTGATACAGCGCCCCCTGGTGACGCGGAGGCCCCTAGCATCGCTGTTCCGGGCGGCGCCTGCGTGGTAACAGTCGCTGGCGCAGCTCCCAGAACAGGCGCGGCAGGGGGTGGTGCCGCCGACTGCGCAGGCTCAGTAAGAGATGGCAGTGGTGGCCGCGCAGGCGCAACAGAGGGTGTTGCCGATGGCGCGGCGCCAGCCTTGTTTTCCACAGTCTTTGCTATTTGTGCCAGCGCTGGCGCGCTGCTGGACCGGGACAAACCCGCGGCTTTTAAAACTTTTATCGTTCGCACCCTTGCAGGTGCAGGAGCCGAAAACTTCCCGAAAACAAACTTCCCTGCACACGTTTGCGCTACAGTCTCATCATTACTCTGGAAAGCCGCCCCTGCAGCCGCCTCTGCAGCCGCATCTGCAGCCGCCTCCGCTCGGTGGAAAGCGTGTCGGCTCTCTAGCGTCTCAACTACCAGACGCCAAATCGTAGGATATTTTCTTGCATCTTTTGACCCTTTAGACATCTCTTCCCATAAATGTTCCTTTATAGTATCCCATGTGGATACTTCAAAGGCGGCTTGAGCAGTAGGGATTAATTTCTTCGCTCTCGCCCATTCCAATAACCCTCTAAGGGCTTTTTCATCGTACTTTGGCTCTCTTAGAGAGATCATATAGTTGAGGAGCTTTTCTACAGTCTGTTCTTCTTTAGACAGGGTAGGCCCCATTTCTCCTCCCACAGCCAACTCACCTGGCCAAGGCAAGATTTCTCTGTACCACGTGCGTGGTTTTAAATTCGTGACACCGGGGTAAAAGCCACCTCCAACGGCTGCTTCCCTCAACTCCTTCCGTTCACCTTACGTCCCGCAGAACTCGACGACGTAGGAGTCCCTGTACATCGGGCGCCAGGTATCGGCGGAGGGGCATGGACAAAGTGCTCTTAGACCATTATGGTTGGCAAAAATGTCCACTTTATTAGAGAAAAGACAGCTTATATACTGCTTATTACACACAGACATGGGATTCTTTCCTGATTACATTGGATACATAAGGAAAACATACTGCGTTGTGCAGCACTAATTGGCCCACAGCAGGTGTCCATAAAACTTGCTCACCTGCCAAGAGAACTCCTCCTTCACCTTGGCACACGGCCTGCAGCCACATTAGTGGTGTAGTATTTTTCTTACTATCTGCATCCAACTGTGCCAAGGTAAAGGTCTCAGAAATGCAATACAAATTATTCCCACAATTTCTGTACCGCGACACGGGGGCAAGCATCTCGTGAGGAAGCGGAGCTGCAGCAGCAGGAGTTGAATTGTGGGAAGGG
>NW_020912270.1:0-876 GCF_003984885.1 Neopelma chrysocephalum | reverse complement strand
CCTGTGAAGTGAAAGATACTTTGAAGAAAAGTAATTGCTTGGTTGTTAAGCCCAGTTTCTAAGACAAAGTTCTTTTCAGTAGAGTTTTGCACTTTGGATAGGGAAAAATTTGTACTGCTGGTTAGGTTCTGGCTTTTCTGACAGATCTTGTCAACTTTAATAGTAAATGGACTAATTCATAGGAGATCTGCAGGGGTAGATGATGTGGTCTTTGGCTACGGGTAATGTTGATGAATTTCGGTATTAATTCGGTAAATATTCAGATGGTGGATCTGGGTGGTTCCAAAGCATTTTTTAGGACAACTTTATGATCTCAATGATTTGGGTTAACAGATCTACCCTGGGAATCTGTCTCTCCTAGGTCTGATTAATTTGCTGTACTTTTTTGTCCTGGTGTTCTTACATTCATTTTTTCCTTCCTTCCATCTTTACATTCTTTCAAGTTATGTGTAAATGAGCATTTCAGTAGCATTTCAGACTTGGAGATGGTCAATTCCCTTTACTTCCTTTATTTGTTTATTTTTAATGATTTAGTTTTTAAATAAACATGACTTTTTTATTAACTGCATTTGGGGGAAAAAACTGTTTTGCTAATGGAAGTATAAACTGAGAAGTAGGGGATGTATATTTTTGTTCCATTTTTGTTGATGTGAAGGGACCTTTAAAGTGCAGGTGAACGTAACTCATTTCCATGCTATGGTAACTTTTAAATGCTAGTTTCTCAAATATTCCATGTTATTATCCAGTAGGCAAAAAAAACCCTGAAACATATAACCATTATTTTTTTCCTTGTTGAAAGCTTTCTCTTTTTAAGAAAGTGCTATGAAACCAGTGTCTTAGTGGGTGATGCCATTTTTCAGTGTTTGATCCTCACAA
>NW_020912269.1:0-816 GCF_003984885.1 Neopelma chrysocephalum | reverse complement strand
GATGAACAACCTCAGGGACGAGGATTCCGACACCTATTTCTGTGCCAAAAGTGCTTATGCTGATGCTGGTTATGCTGGTTGGATCGACGCCCTTGGCGGGGTCCCCACCTGTCCCCAAACCCCAGACCCTCCCCCCAAACCTCCACCCTTCACACCCAGCTCTCGGTTGTTGGTCCCGACCTTGGGCTGGTTTTGCCCCAATTCTCAACCTTTGGTCCCAAACCCCATCTCTTTGCCCCAAATCCCAATGATTTGGGCCTCTGAGCTCAACTTTGTCCCTCAAATGCTGACCGTTGAACCCAAACCTCAACCATTGACCCGAAATCTCAACCATTGACCCCAAATCTCCACCATTGACCCCAAATCTCAACTGTGTCTGAGATTTGGGGCAAACAGTAAAACTTTGGGGCAGATGGTAAAGATTTGGGGCAAATGGTGAAGATTTGGGGCAGATGGTCAAGATTTGAGACAAATGGTCAGGATTTGGGGCAGATGGCCAAAATTTGGAGCAGACAATTGATGCTGAAGGCAACTGGTGGAGCCTTGAGACCAAACCTGTTGAGATTTGGGGGAAAAGATAAATATTTGGATAAATTCGAGAATTGGGGCAAAGGGGCCAAGTTTTTGGGGCTCTGGTGGGGATTTGATGCCAAAGCAGGTGAGATGTGGGGAGAGGGGCCAAGATTTGGGGCCGAGGGTCCAGGTCGGGCCCCGGGATTTGGGGAGCAGCGAGGACCAGAGCGAGGGGTCGACACCGGCAGCGTGACCAGGAAAGGGATCGTAACCAGGGTCAGCTCTGGCACAGAAATAGGTGTC
>NW_020912268.1:0-2873 GCF_003984885.1 Neopelma chrysocephalum | reverse complement strand
TTATAAATTAAATTTATTTATAAATTAAATGAAATTTATTACTTTATTTATAGATTAAATAAAAATGTATTAATATAAATACGATAAATGGAATTATTTGTTAATTTATTTCTTATTAAATTAATTACAAATTATTTATTATTTATTATAAGTTACTTATAAATTAATTTATTATAAATTAAATTAATTTTAAATTACATATAATTAACTATAAATTACTTATAATTAATTATAAGTTACTTATAATTAATTATAAATTAAACCGGGGGATTAATTAATTGCATTGAATTGCAGTAATTGAACGGTAATTAGTAACCCCTAATAGACTTTAATAATTAAATTTCTTCAATTTCTATCTATTTAAATTCATATTCATTATTTTTCAATTATTTATTTAATTTCTATTTATTTAAATTTATTTAATTCCGTTTATTTAAATTGATATAATTTAAAATTTTAAAAATTAATCTTAATTAATTTACATTACATTTATATTTATTTTAATCCCTTTTACTATTATTTATTGTGTATAAAATTATATCGTGTAAATAATATAAATAAATAAAATATAAATAAAATAAGAAATAATATAAAATAAATAAAATCATAAATAAAATAATAAATAATATAAAGAAAATAATATAATAAATAAAATATAATAAATAAAATAGTAATATGAAATAAATAAAATGTAATAAATAAATTAATAAATAAAATAAAACAAATAATAAAATAAATGTAAATGCCAATAAACGTCAATAAAGGTCAATAAACTTTTATAATCATTGAGAATAAAACCAGGAGTTGAGAAATTAATGTAAAACTTTATTAATAAACCAGAAACGTCAACAAACTTTTACAGACACAAAGAATAAAATCAGGGACAGAAAAAATATATTAAATATAAATATAAATATAATATTTAATTAGTTTTTATTAAATTAAACTGAAATTAATAAAATTAATAAAATAATAAATAAAACTCGCTCTAATGGTGTTAAAAATCGGGAATAAAATGGCAGGATTTTAATTTGTGCATTACCACTGTATAATTATAAATAAAATAACTATATTTTTAAATATGTTTAAAAATTATAAGAAATAATAACAACTACAAATAATAAAACTAAAAAAATAAAATGAAATAAAATAAAATAAAAATAATCAATAAATGGCAAATAAAACTGGAATTAAAAATTAAAATTAAAAATCGAAATTAAAAATCTGATTAAAAAACTGTCCCAGGTTTTCGAGAGAAAAATTAATTGGAATTAATAACTTTAAGCGAAATTGGATTAAATTCGATTAATTGGAAGTAAAATCCGAATAAATTAAAAGTTGGAAAAGGAGGAATTCATGAAAATAAAGGGGAAGGGAAAGAGAGTTTAAAATAATCTCAATTAAAATTAAGGATTAAAAATCATAATAAAAAAATTATAATAAATAATAATTAATTTAAAACAAAACCAATAATATAATTAAAATTCACTATTAAAAATAATTTAATAACTAAAAATCTCGGTTAAAAATAAGGATGAAAAATCATAATAAAAATAAACTAATAATAAATAATTGTTAATTTAAAATAAAAGCAATAATATAATTAAAATTCATAATTAAAAATAATTTAAAGTAATAATTGGAAATCTCAATTAAAAATAAGGATTGAAAATCGTAATAAGAAATAAATTATTAATAAATAATTAATGTAAAATGTAATAAAATAGAAATAAAATAAATAATATAAAATATAACTATAAATAAATAAAATTCCATACAAATAAAACCAATAAAATAAAATACAAATCCATAAAATTCAATATAAATAACACCAATAAAATTAAATATAAATCCATAACATAAATAAAACATCATTATAAATAAATAAAATTCAAAATAAATTAAAAAATAAAATAAAATATAAATCCACACAATTCAATATAAATAAAACCAATAAAATAAAATGTAAATAAATATAATTCCATGTCAATAAAACAATTTAAAAATATAAATGAATAAAATTCAATATCAATAAAACAAATTAAAAAATATAAATACATAAAATTCACTATAAATAAATAAAATAAAATATAAATCCACAAAATTCAATAAAAATAAAACCAATAAATTAAAATCTAAATCCACAAAATTCAATATACATAGAACCAATAAAATAAAATATAAATCCACAAAATTCAATATAAATAAAATAAAGTAAAATAAAACACAACTATAAATAAATAAAATTCAACATAAATTAAACCTATCAAATAAAATATAAATACATAAAATTCCATATAAATAACATAAATAGATTAAAATCCTACTATAAATAAATAAAATTCAATGAAAATAAAACTAATAAAATAAAATATAAATCCATAGAATTCAATATAATTAAAATAAATAAAATAAAATAAAATAAAATAAAATAAAATAAAACATAACTATAAATAAATAAAATTCAATAAAAATAAAACTAATAAAATAAAATATATATCCATAGAATTCAATATAAATAAATAAAATAAAATAAAATAAAATAAAATACAACCATAAATAAATAAAATTCAACATAAGGAAATTAAACTAATAAAACCTGATTAAAATAAAATTAAATTAAATTAAATTAAAACCAACGAAGCTCCTCGGGACGAAAAGTCCCCGAACGGCGCCGAAATGACCCAAATCGGCCCCTTTTCCCCCCAGTTTTCAGTCCCAGGCCCCGCCCCCTTTTTGGGGCCGAACCCGCCCCTTTTGGGACTTCCCCAAAACCACCCGAGAGCCCCAAAAAAGCCTTTTTTTGGCCCAAAACTGTTTCGCTCTCGGGGCTTCGGCGGCAGCTGCAGCTTTCGGGGCCCCTCCCCCCCCCC
>NW_020912267.1:0-1028 GCF_003984885.1 Neopelma chrysocephalum | reverse complement strand
TTGAAGGTGTCCCTGCTCGTTGCAGGGGGTTGGACTAGATGCCACTTAAAGTTCCCTTCCAAGCCAAACTATTCTATGATGCTACTTAGTTGTCATTTGAAAAGCACCAAGAGTGGAGATTAGTAGGAGAGGAGGCCTCCTGATGCCTCTGAGTTTAGCTGATGCCAAAGCCCATCCCTGGACAGCTGTTTCACCTGCAGCCACTTTACCTGCAGAAGCTTCCTGGCCATCCATCGATGCTTCACCTTCCGGTTCAGGCAACAATGCAGAAATGAATGGAACTCAGGTGACAGTTCTCTGGGAGTCTGGAGCTCAGGTGGCTTGTTCTGAGCCTTGGGACAAAGGAAACACAAGACAGCCATTAACCATCCCTCCCCGAGGGGAAGAGCTCGAGCACAGGCCAGTCCTTGCTTTCTGAGAGTTGACTTGGGGCTTCTCCAGGAGCCCTAATCAACATTGGAGCTTAAGGAAGCAGAGAATTTTCAGCATCCAGACCAGTCATGCTAATTCCCTTCACCTCTTTTTGCTGCCTTCTGCAAGGCAAATGCAATCCCAAAGAAATCTTCCAAGAAAAGTCAGGAACCTTTTTCAGAAAGACTGGAAGACTGACATTTTCCATAATTGTTGGCTTCCTCAGGAATTAACTGTGCAGCATTTAACTTGGAGCTATTAGTCATGGGGTTTTATCCCGGTATTCCTTCCTGGGCTCTTGCACGCTACTTTGGTGCAAGAATGGGTCATTTCATTTTAGGGAATTAGCATCTAAAACTGAAAACTTGAAAATACATTGGCTTACTACAAGGAGCTGTGCTAGAACAGACTTTTGGAAATTTACTGGCTAATAAATAATTGTGGCAGTACTAGAAGCAGTGACCTGCCCTGACAGGCTCAGGTAAGCAGTGGGCACTGGTCCAAGTTTGAAAAGACTTCTGGCCTGCAGCTACCCTTGAAATGCTTTTCACAGTAATTCTGCAACTGGAGAATCCTGCTGCTGAAACATTCCTGCCATTGGGAGATCCAGCTGCAAG
>NW_020912266.1:0-3158 GCF_003984885.1 Neopelma chrysocephalum | reverse complement strand
CAGGAGTGCTCCCACCTCCTCCTCTGCCTCCAGCTCCTCCTCGCTACTGTTGAGCTACGAGAGGGGCCGGTTTGTGCTGCAGCTGCTCCAGGTTGGGATGTCATCCCTGTCCCTCTGCTTCTCTGTGTGAGGTGTCTGGTGAGGAGCTGAGAGCCAATCCATCACGTGGCAGTGGCAGCAGGAGCTGACAGGTAGGTCTAAGGAGAACATAAAGCATCCTAACTGCAGCCTGCAATTCCTGCCTCCTCCTTTGACCTCCTCTAACCCTGTCCCTGCTTGACGCTTCCTGGGCTTTAACCAAAATGAAAAGTCTGGCTCATAAAGCAGCTGGAAAAAAAGCTGACAGCAAAATAATAAACACATCAAGAGGTGAGAGCAGGGCTGTGCCAGCAAAGCAAGGGCTGTGGAACACCCCACAGGCAGGGTGAGTGTCTGAGCTCTCGTGTGGTATTAAACCTGTCCATCTTCGCCATGGACGCCTGGAGTTCCTGTCTCCGTGGTTCTCCAGGGAATGACTGAGGGCTCCTTTTTCCATTTTCTCCTCACAGCTGCCTAAGGGGGCTGCACAAATGATAAATCCAGCGCTGGCAGGGCAAAGAATTCCCCCGTGGCTCAGGGGGCTGAGTGTGGTCAGATGAGTTTAACTGGGATGGGGACAGGCTGGGGACACCAGAGGGGAGCTCTCCCTTCCTGTTGCATCTCGTGGAGCTTTTAGTTGATGTCTCAAGCCCCCAGACAGATCAAAAACACTTACCAGGGGTAGTAAATCTGCCCTGGCTCTGGAGGGGTTCAGTGCCACAGTCTTTGCCTCCTCTCCTGTGGCTGCAGCTCCTCCTGCCCATGTGCCCACGGCCGTGGGAGCAGGAGGGGCAGGAGGATGGGTATGGGATGGCAGCACCTTCTGTACAAAGAGAGGCTGTGAGAGCTGGGACTGTTGAGCCTGGAGAAGAGATGGCTCAGAGGGGGCCTTGTCCACCTCTATTAATACCTGATATGATGTGGAGAAGTTGGATCCAGGCCCTTCTCGGTGGTGCCCAGTGGCAGGAACAGAAGCAACGGCCAAAAACTGAAATATGGGAGATTCCACTTACGCCTAAGAAGAAAGATTTTTGTTTTAAGGATGGTCAAGCACTGAAAGAGGTTTTCCAGAATTTCTGTGAAGTCTCCATACTTGGAGATATTCAAAACTCTGCTGGGCATGGTCCTGGACAACCTGCCCCAGGTGACCCTCCTTGAGCAGAGGACTTGGACTCGATGATCTCCAGAGGTGCCTTCAACCTCAGCAGTTCTGTGGTTCTCTGAAAATGAGGAACAGCCAGCTGGAAATGTGGAAATCGTGTCCTAAGTTGTGACATTTGGAAAACCACTGTTTACCTTTGTCATACGTTTATTTTTCTTTCCACTAGATGTTACTGCTGCTCTCATAAATAATTCACATTTTGTAAGCCGGAGTATATTATTTAAAATGGTACAAATTAATCACCTTTAGTGCATTCCAGAGCTCCCACGTTATTTTTAATGAATTTGTAAAACACTCTTAACATGTACGAACAGGATTAACTTTCCAGCCTGAACAGAATCAATATTTCATAGATTTCTGCAGCTTATTCATATTTAGTTATTCAAGGAAACTTCCTTTTTCTCAGTGATATGTGGACAACACGTATTCCTGGTGTAAGAATTGGAAGGAAATATTTGAAGATGGAGTTTCAGGGCTCCTGGACCATTGACACACAAACTGGTCTGACTCTTTCTCCAAACAACAGCCCTCAGAAAAGCAGCAAAATCAACTAAAAACCTCCCAAACACCTCTTTGTGATCCCAAGATACCATGGAATGAAACTTCTTGGCTTCTTTCCTACTTCGCCCGTGTCTGTCTTTTAAATAGGAGCCATATTTGTGGCCAAATAATGTCACCTCTTTCTTTCCTTTTTTAGCTCACACTTTAATGTCTGCAATACCTCATAAACAGAACATGAGCTGAGTCTGTTTTAATTAGCTGTGGCATAAAACTCCCTCATTTTTTATGTCCTGGGAAATAAAGAAATAAATATGTACACATTACTATATAAAAAAAGAGGATCTCTGCACCATCAGCTTTATTTCTGTTCATTAACATAAAAAATTCCACGTGGAAAGTCCTCCCTCAGTGTGCAGAAGTGACCTATAATAACTGGAAATCATGTAATGATCCTTTTAACTGCACAGTACAGAGGAAGAAGAGGCTTCTGGGGATACACCTCAAGATCTCTCTGTGGTTAAGGCTGCCAAAATAAATATCTCTGTCCTGCTGGGACAACTTTCATTGGTTAAGAGGAATGATTAAAATTGCTTATTTATAGAATCACAGGATCACTGGGTTGGAAAAGCCCTCCCAGCCCATGGAGTCCAACCTCTGCCCCACCCTGAGCTTGTCCCCCCACCCAGAGCACCGAGTGCCACAGACACAATTCCCTTCACCCCTGTTTTGTGCTGTGGATCAGCTGGTGGTTCATGCAGGGCACAGATTCCCTCTCTCCTCCTGTTCATTTGAAGTGAATGGTATCGACCAAAATTAATAACAGCGTAGAAACTCCAAATGATGATAAACAGGCAAAAAGCTGAAAATGTTTGATTTCTTTTTATTCTGAACTAATCACTCTGTCACCCTTCTTATCTTGGAAATAATCAAGCAGATGATAACAATGTTGTGTTTCAAATCAGCAGGTTTTGTTATTTTCACAGCACGAAGCATCAACAGCAAGGAAAACCATGTCCAGCCTTTATTAATAATTTTCCTCAGATGAAGGAGAACTAATATGCTGTTGGTAATATCCACACTGCTTTTGTCCTACCAAGATTTGCCATTTTACCACTGAGTGAAGCCTGAAAAAGTGTTTCATTTGCTATTGCACTCACCAAAATCTATATTAATGATTACTGATATGCTGTGACACACTTGATTTTTCTGCTGCAGATACTTTCTCATTTTCCATATTTTCATTTTCCTCACGCAAACCTTTCAAGAGTTCTTCTCTTACAAGTTGCCTAATAATTATATCAAAATAATTATATCAAAATAATGATATACAAAAATATTTTGTAATTATATTCTCTAAAATTCTAATGCCACAATTTTAGCATTTGCACTTGTCCCATTTGCATACTGACTTATATCT
>NW_020912265.1:0-1570 GCF_003984885.1 Neopelma chrysocephalum | reverse complement strand
GGGAACAGGTGGAGACCTGCTGGGAACTGCTGGAATTGGAGCCGTGGGGCCGAGGTGAGGCCACGCCCACCCGGCCCCGCCCTGGGGGGGGTGGAGCCACGGGCACCAGTTCACACCAGTTCATCCCAGTAAGGGACTGGTGTGCTTCAAACCCACTCCCAGTGCCTCCCAGTGCTCCCAGTGCTCCCAGTCCATCCCAGTGCCTCCCAGTGCTCCCAGTGGTCGCAGTGCCTCCCAGTGACTCCCAGTCCACCCCAGTGACTCCCAGTCCACGCCAGTCCATCCCAGTCCATCCCAGTACCTCCCAGTGCCTCCCAGTGACTGCCTGGCCATCCCAGTCCATCCCAGTGCCTCCCAGCCCATCCCAGTCCACTCCAGTGACTCCCAGTGACTCCCAGTCCATCCCAGTCCATCCCAGTGACTCCCAGTGCCTCCCAGTCCATCCTAGTCTGTCCCAGTCCATCCCAGTCCATCTCAGTGCCTCCCAGTCCATCCCAGTCTGTCCCAGTCCATCCCAGTGCCTCCCAGTGACTCTCAGTCCATCCCAGTGCCTCCCAGTCCATCCCAGTGCCTCCCAGTCCATCACAGTGCCTCCCAGTGCCTCCCAGTGACTCCCAGTCCACCCCAGTAACTCCCAGTCCATCCCAGTGACTCCCAGTCCATCCCTGTCCCTCCCAGTGCCTCCCAGTCCGTCCCAGTGACTCCCAGTCCACCCCAGTGCCTCCCAGTGACTCCCAGTCCATCCCTGTCCATCCCAGTATGTCCCAGTCCATCCTAGGGACTCCCAGTCCACCCCAGTGACTCCCAGTCCATCCCAGTCCATCCCAGTCCACCCCAGTGCCTCCCAGTCCATCCTAGTGCCTCCCATTGCATACCAGTGCGTCTCAGTGTCTCCCAGTTCATCCCAGCCCATCCCAGTCCCTCCCAGTACAACCCAGTAACCCTCAACCACCCTCCCAGTGCCCTCCCAATCCCTCCCAGTCCCCTCCCAGTCCCTCCCAGTATAACCCCGAGCCAGGTAAGAGACAGAGGTGAGGGGGCGTGGCCTGACCCCTTGTGGGCGTGGCCAGGCTGCCTCCTCACCCTATCGCTGCTGCTCTCGGCGCTGGACCCCATTGGCCACGCCCACGAGGCCCGGAGGCACCTGGAGAGCCTGAAGGTGGGCGTGGCTACGGGGGCTGGGCGTGGCTACATAGGCCACGCCCCTTTCTGATGTGGTCACACCCCTCCAGGAGGCCGACCCGCTGCGATTGGGCTTCACGGCCGACGCGGCCTCGCGATTGGAGGCGGCGCTGGGGGTGCTGGGATTGGGGGCGGGGCCGGGGCCGATGTGGCTCTGCCTCCCCGAGAAGGTAAGGGGTACTGGTTTGTACTGGTTTATACTGGGAGGGGGTGCCGGACCCACTGGGAGTGATTTTGGGGCTTACTGGTTTCTACTGGTTTCTACTGGGAGGGGGCGTGGGATGCACTGGGAGCGATTTAGGGCTTACTGGTTTATACTGGTTTATACTGGTTTCTACTGGGAAGGGGTGCAGGACGCACTGGGAGTGATTTTTGGGCTTACTGGTTT
>NW_020912264.1:0-2892 GCF_003984885.1 Neopelma chrysocephalum | reverse complement strand
GGTCAGGGAAACTGCAGGAGCCCTGGTGTCACCTCCAGGAGATGCCCAGCACAGCCTGACTGTGCCCCTCAGTGCCAGCCCCTCTGCCCAGCCCAGCACAGAGTCCTGGCCCAGGGACAGAGCAGCCTGTCCCCAGGGGGGGCTGCAGAAAGAGGTTTCTCTGTGTCATGGATTCCTCTCTGCAGGCCCAGAAATGCTCCCTTGCTCTTCTCCAGGGACACCCCTTTGCCCAGGTCAGTGTGTCCAGGCTGCCTTGGCCAGTTGCAGATCCTAGCCTGGGATCCCTGCAGGGCCCTGAGCTGGAGGTGCTGCTCTGCAGAGGGAGGGGCTGTGGCACCCTGGGCTGACCCTGCACTGGCCATGCTGGTCAGGGTGGGGAGCAGACCCAGCAGGATGGGGATCACTCCTCTCCACCCTCTGCCATAGTCCTGGAAGGCTCAGTAGCCAAGAACAAGGCTGGGCAGGACCATGGGCTGTTTCCAATGGCACAAAGGGCAGGGCAGGGCTCCACTCCATCCAGCCTGTGGGCTGGAGAGTTCTTCAGGATACCCTCCTGGAAAGCCCACCCCTGGCTCTGGTACAGCCCTCTCTGAACTGGGGAGTTCACTGCGGGTGAGACAAGTCACTGGCCAGAGCCCTTTCTCTGTTCCTGCTGCATCCCCTGGGCTTGCAGAGCTCTGTTTGCCACTTCACAGCAAGATTTAGTACTTGATCTCTGGTAACTCCACCCTGGGCAGGATTCTGCTCCAGGGCTCCATTCCCTGCTGACTGTATGGAACGGGCTGTCCCTGCAGATCCTCTGTGCTCTCCTGCACTTCCTGATTTCCTACAGACAAGTCCTCACCTGCCATCAGAGCCCTCACAAGCTGCAGAGCCCCAGGCAGGTGACTTGGAGACCATTTGCCACTGGCCACCAGCACAGAACATCTGACCCAGTCCTCAGTCCCTCAAGTACCCCAGAGAGTCACTTCTCTCACTGCAGGGACTGAATGGGGAAACAAGCAAAGCAATGAGACTTTGGAGAGTCTTTCCTTGGCCTTGTTCTTTACACCAACCTTTCAAAAAGAACAAAGTCTTCAGGAAGTGCCCAGGGGGGATCCCCTTTCATGATGGAAATGATTTTAAGGAGCCCAGCTCTGTCCCAGCAGTGCCCATGGCCTGTCCCTGCCCATGGTCACAGGACTGACACACAGCAGGGACTGAGCTGGAAAAAAGTATTCAAGTCCTTTATTATACTCAGAAATTGTGATTCCTCATGCACAGAATAACAAAGGCAGGATGTTTGACAAAGAAGTTGCTGCAGGAACTTTTATTTTGTTTAAATGCACACAGGGAATGATTCCTCATTTACACAACTGTGGGTCAAAACAAAGAGGGAGAGAGTGAGTTAGGTATGAGATGAAGAACAAATTTCCGTATTAACAACATTAAAAGTGTAAAAAATGTAGGAAACCCCCCACACACACTGCCTCTCTCAAAAGCTTTAGAAGGCAGGCTGGGCCAGTAAAGGGTTACACGAGTGTTGTGCAGAAGAAAAGAGGCAGGTTATTGCTCCTGAAAAACATCCAGTCATCATTTTCCTCAGGGCATCCTTGAGCTCCTGGTTTCTGAGGCTGTAGATGAGGGGGTTCAGTGATGGAGGCACCACCGAGTACAGAACTGACACCACCAGGTCCAGGGATGAGGAGTAGATGGAGGGGGGTTTCAGGTTGGAAAATGTGCCAGTGCTGAGGAACAGGGAGACCACAGCCAGGTGAGGGAGGCACGTGGAAAAGGCTTTGTGCTGTCCCTGCTGAGAGGGGATCCTCAGCACAGCCCTGAAGATCTGCACATAGGAGAAAACAATGAAAACAAAGCAACTGAACACTAAACAGGCACTAACCACAGTGAGTCCAATTTCCCTGAGGTAGCCTGAGTGTGAGCAGGAGAGCTTGAGGATGCGTGGGATTTCACAGAAGAACTGGCCCAGGGCATTGCCCTGGCACAGGGGCAAGGAAAATGTATTGACTGTGTGCAGCAGAGCAGTGAGAAAGCCAGTGGCCCAGGCAGCTGCTGCCATGTGGGCACAAGTTCTGCTGCCCAGGAGGGTCCCGTAGTGCAGGGGTTTGCAGATGGCAACGTGTGGCAGTGGATCTATGGAAAAAGTCCTGCCAAAAATGGACTGATGAATCAGAAGTTTTTAATGTTGTTTGAACATGTGTTAAGATGGCTCTTTGCAGAGTCATAGCTTTTCCCTGATACCTTCTGTGTAACCCTCTATCTCAGGCAGGAGTGTCCTGGGAAGATGTCCCAAGGTGCTCTCATTGGTCCTTTGTTAACCCCTTCCTTATTGGCTGTAAACCTCTTACCTTGATTGTGACCCCTCACCTGTGATTGGTCCCCAAGGGCTATATATAGCCCCCTCCCACAATAAACTCCCTCTTTCGCCCTCTCTCCCCTGGTGCTCTGGTGAGTGCTCCGTCTTGGGGTCCCAGGGCCACGTGGTGGGGGGCAGGGTGGAAGGGCATACTCCTTCCAGGTAATGGACTGAACGAGGCCTGAAGGATCTCCCCCATCCCAACACATCTACCGTAAGCAACGTAGCGGTCGTAGCACATGATGGTGAGGAGAAAATACTCTGCTAACATGAAGAAGACAAAGAAAAAGACCTGTGCAACACATCCCGTGTAGGAGATGCTTGTGGTGTCCCAGAGGGAGTTGTGCATGGCTTTGGGGACAGTGGTGCAGATGGATCCCAGGTCTGTGAGGGAGAGGTTGAGCAGGAAGAAGCCCATGGGGGTGTGCAGGTGGTGGTCACAGACTACGGCGCTGAGGATGAGGCTGTTGCCCAGGAGGGCAGCCAGGCAGATGCCCAGGAAGAGCCAGAAGTGCAGGAGCTGCAGCTCCCGCCTG
>NW_020912263.1:0-3361 GCF_003984885.1 Neopelma chrysocephalum | reverse complement strand
GGGGCATCCAGCAATTGCACGCTGCACAATGAAGTTTAAGGTGTAAATAGTAGATCATAGGATTGAGGCCAGAAAGAACAACCCTCACTGAAGACAGATAAAGTATTACCTGGCATTACTCAAGAGATTTGAGATGGAACTGAATCCACCAAGGGTCAAAGCCTGACTAAGAGTTACCTTGAATAAATTCTGTAAATAAAATTAAATCGCCTCCACAAATTACTTTTTTCCCCTCTCCAAATCTTAAAATTCTTTACATCTATGGGTTTGTCACTGCACATATATCCCAGTTCCCCGGGGTTCTTCCATTCTTATCAAGAGTCAATTTTAAAAAATTACATTTAATTAAATTTTGTTAAAAATTCTTGCAATGCTACTGGCTTTACTTTTTAGCAAAAGCTAAACATGAGATCAAAATGAAGTTTAAAGTTATGAATCCTAAGCCTCAGGCCTACCTTTCCTTACACTCACAGTGCCACTTCTTTTAGTCTTTCAAAAAGTGTATTTTCTTAAGAGAGACTTATTTTCCTACCTCGTGCCTTTTTCTACAGAAATCAAAAGCTAGAAAGCTCATTCTCATATTACTGTCTAGAGTACAAGAAGTTGCTCAGTAAGCAAGCAGATCCCAAAGGTATGCATGGTTTGGGTCACAGGGCAGATGGGTGGGGTTGGAGCACAGCAGACACTAATCCTACTGGGCTGCTGGGAGGGAAAATATCCCAGTCAAAGCACGGCACATGTGTGTGCACACAGAGCTTGCTGAGCTGGGGATGCAAACACAAAGGATGCCTGTGGAGAGCAGTTACTCACACCAAAAATCTAACGGGATTCTTTTACTATCTGAAATTATCATGTTTAATGATAGGGCTGTTAAGCTCAAAAGCATTAAGGCTACAAGTTCCTTCCACAACAGTGGATGTGTATTCTTAGAATAGTATCTGCTCTCTAGCAAATACTGCACCAAACATCTTGTCTAAGTTTTGCCTGCTACAACAGGTGGGACTCCTCAGTCCAAACAGGCAGGGGTTACACCATTGCCACTGCGAGTCATCAGCCTGCTGCTCAGGGGAAATCATTATTAACGAAGGCAAATATTCTGGGAAAACAGGGTGTGTAAGTGCAGATTCTGCCATGACCTTACCCTTTTTTTAGAGTTACATTTCCCTTTCATCCAGGCTTAAGCTGCAAAACACATTTCAAATTGTTAGCACCGTCTCTGATTTGAACATTTGGGTGCAACTGCCCACCCCTGATTATTCTTGTGCACTTGGACACCAGATTAAAGACCCTTTTTAGATTCGGTTATCAGCCTGCAGCTCCCTCCCAGCCTCTCTTTTCTAGAAAAATCTATTATTATGGTAAGACAAAGACACCACAGCAAAGAAGCTGAACAGAACAATGTCCCATGAGGACACAGAAACCAGAGCTTTAACTGACTTTGTTCATGACTACAATGAAAGGGCAGCTTTGTCTTGTACAGGATACTGGGGGAGAGACACAAAATAAAAGTTTAATTTAAAACTTCCTAGAATAGAAAGCAATTTAAACATAAGGCAGACAAGACTTGTGCAAAACTGAATACATTTGACTCCAAAGGATAATTATTTTCCTCTGCACCTAATAGAATGTAGTTTTCACCCAGGTCCTGCTTACAATCGTCAAACAAAATATGCTCCTCCAAGATGTAAGATAGAAAATCTCCTACACACCCAGTCGAGTTTGGTCACCATTTTCTGTGATGCTCAGATCCCGGTTTTTAACTCTCTGTGCATTTTGCATTTGACTCAAACCTTAGGTTCTGAGAGATTATTTGTGAACTGAGCAATGAATTCAAACAACACAGAACATCTATAAAGCAAAATTACCTTGACACGTGAGCTGACATATTCTTTTTGGTGTATATATTCTATGATCTTTTGCTCAAACTGATGTCAGAAAACACAATATGCAGTAAGACACAGTTTGCACACTCCTATCATGGTGATATAGCTCTTGACCTTGGTACAAGGACTGAGAGGTTTTTTGAAAACCTTTTACCAACATTTACCATGAATTATGTTGATGGTTCCACAGGTATTTAGTCTCTGGGATGACATGAAAGACAACAGATACATTCACGTATGAAGAAGACAATAAATCAAGAGCTCTATGCTATGCTGAACTCCAAACAAATCCTGAAGAATCTCTTAAAAGTATCAACAACATTAAAAAACAGAATAAAATACTCTGTATTTACAAGAAGGAGCTTAAACTAGCCTACCTTGATTCACCTTAGATAACTGGGTCTATAAGCAATAGGCAATATGTCAGATCTAATACAACCAGCCTTCCTCACACTAAGGTCTCAGGGATTATTTAATGCTTTCAGTGGAAGTTTTGACCCCATGACCTCCAGATGTCCATTGGCACCTAAATTATTCTGCTTATCCAATGAGAAAACCACCAAGAGAATAACCAAACCAGCAGACTAAGTGGATAGGAGGCACCCAAGTGCATCCCAAGCACAAATCCAACCATCCCCTGGGCTGCATCCAAACCAGCGGGGGCAGCAGGGCGAGGAGGACGATTCTCCCTTTGTTCTCCGCTCTCATCCCACCCGGAGAACTGCGGCCACCTCTGGGAACCACGGCAGCTATGGACCTGGCAGAGGGGGCCCAGAGGAGGTCACCAAAACCAGCAGAGAACTAGAAGGCCTCTCCTATGGACACAGGCCAGAGAGTTGGGGTTGTTCAGCCTGGAGAAGACTTCAGGGAAGTTTTACTGCAGCTTTCCAGTAAATAAAGGGATTTATAAGAAAAATGGAGAGAGACTTTTTACCAGGGCTTGTAGTGATAGGACAAGGGATAATGGTTTTCAACTGAAAGGGACATACTGACAAAACTTTTCCTGATGGCAGTGGAGAGATATTAGAGCACACTGCACAGGGAAGCTGGGGCTGCCCCAGCCCTGCAAGTGTTCCAGGCCAGGCTGGGGGGGACTTGGAGCAACCGGGGACAGTGGAAGGTGTCCCTGCCCCCGGAACACAGGGGGGCCTTTAAAGGTCCCCTTCCAACCAAATCACTCTGGGATTCCCCTCCAAAAGAACTACCAAAGAGACACAGCAATCAAAGCACAGGGACTGCACGTCCAGCTTTCCTTACCTGCAGGCACACAGCACGTTGGACAGAAAAGCCATGGGGTTAGTCCTGCCACAGGTGTCCGGCACACACACGGCAACCGAAGGAAAAGAGGAAGCCTGGGAACACAGAGCAAAAGCCATTGAATGAGGAGTACACTGAGCAACAGCCAGGTCATTCTCACACACAGCTTCACTGGCCAGTCACACAAAAAGCACTCCCCCAGGCCTCGGGTAGGGTGGTTC
>NW_020912262.1:0-1106 GCF_003984885.1 Neopelma chrysocephalum | reverse complement strand
AAATAACCTCGGCCCCGCCCCGCGCACCTGTGCGGGCCCCGCGCCGCTCAAAGCCGGCAGAGCCGCGCCCGCCCCGCACCTGGGGAGGATGGCAGCAGGACGGGCGCCGGGACCAGAGGACTGAAGGTGGCGATGGAGCTCGGCATCAGGACCGGGACCAGGATCAGGACCGCGACCAGAGGAGCGAGGTTGGCTCGGGGCTGGGATGGGCTCGGCATCCGGACGGGGACCAGGATCGGTGCCGGGCTCATCCCAGCCCGGCCTCGCCGCCTGTGCCCCGGCAACGCGGGCGAGAGGAGCCGCTCCGGGGCGGGCGCTGGGGCTGAGCCCGGCGGGGCCGCTCGGGCCGGGTCTCTGCCGGGGCCCGGCCGGGGCAGAACGGCGGCGCTTTCCTCGTGCAGACGCGGAGCCGGGGCTGGGAGCGGCCGGGGCGCGGGGACACGCCGGGCCAGCCCCGGACCCCGCCGGGCTCGCAGCGCCGCCCTCGCCCCCCGTGGTATTGGAGCTCCCCCGCTCGGGCACCCCCGAGGTCACCGCACCCGCTCCCGGGAAGAACATCGTCCGCCTGCCCCTTCCCCGCGGCTCCGGGGGGGTCCCGCCCGCAGCGCCCCCGGGAACGAGGGGTCTGGGGCCCGCCGGGGCTCCGGCCACGGGCCCGCCGGGGCCAGGGGGAGCCGGGGCCCTGGCGGAGCAGGGAAGAACGGAGGCAGCCCTTTCCCCGTTCCTCCCGTGCTCTGGGACCACTGGCACAGCCGCCGGTTTGTCCCCGTGTCTGTCCACAGGCAGCCCCAGGAGCTGGCACGGACCGTGCCGCGGGTCGGGCACAGGCTGCTCCCAGCTCTGCCTGCGGAATTTCGGGAATTGCCAACAGCGGTTCTTTTCCCTGCCACCTGCAGCTCATCTGACATCTGCCAGGTGAGACCTGAGGCTCTCCTTCCTCTCCCCCACTTCCTCGGCAACTCGCACCCTCCCGGGGCAAACCCTCTGGTTTTTCAAAATTCCGTTGAAACGTTTTATCTTCATTTGCAGACGGGAAAGGTCCTGCTTGGGAAGGAAACGGCTACAGAAGAGGAAACCAAGAAATGCTCCAACCGGTCGACCAGTTG
>NW_020912261.1:0-312 GCF_003984885.1 Neopelma chrysocephalum | reverse complement strand
GATCCCAGTTTTCCCGGATCCCAGCAGGATCCCCCGATCTCACTTCCTCCTCGATCTCCTCCAGGGTCCCCTCCTCGATGGCCTGGGGGGGAACAACACAGGGGAAACTGGGAAAACTGGGATTGGGGGACTGGGATTGGGGGAACTGGGATTGGGGGAACTGGGATCTGGGGAAAGCGGGATTGGGGGAACTGGGATCGGGGGCAACTGGGATCGGGGGGAACTGGGATCTGGGAAACTGGGATTGGGGGAACTGGGATCTGGGGGAAGTGAGATCGGGGGATCCTGCTGGGATCCGGGAAAACTGGGATC
>NW_020912260.1:0-2151 GCF_003984885.1 Neopelma chrysocephalum | reverse complement strand
CCCCCCAACTGTCCCCAGTGTGTCCCCAGATGCCCTTGGCCTTTCTGTGTGCAGGGGGAGGGGGCATTTTTGTGGTCAGAGGGTCCACGGGGGGGTTCTGGGGTGAAATGGAGGGACTGGAGGTGAACTGGGGCACACTGGGGGGCACTGGCAGAGAACTGGGGAGTTACTGGGGAATTACCAGGACACACGAGGGGACACTCAAAAGTTACTGGGGCATACTGGGGGTTACTGGGTGCTCACTAGAGAATAACTGGGCCATACTAGGGGGCAGTGGGAGGTCACTGCGACACACTGGGTGGTCACTGAGGGGGTTACTGGGCCATACTGAGGGTCACTGGGAGGTCACTGGGACATACTGAGGGCACTGGGATCCCCTTACTCGGATGTGGTACATCTCCCTCCCCGGATTTTGAGGGGCATCACTAGGACCCCTCCCCTGGGGGTTGGGGGACCTCAGAAACCCACTGCTGGGCTTTAGGGGGACTCCACAAAATCCCCTCAAAACCCCTGAAATCCACCCCTCGATCCGTCGAAACCTCCTCAAGGTCCCCTCAAATCCCCTCAGAGACTCATCCCTCCCCAGGAGCCCCTAAACCCTCTCAGTGACCCGCAAAACCCACCTGGGGTCCCCCAAGCCCATTCAGGGACCCCCCAGTCCCCCTCAGGGACCCTCAAAACCGTCTCGGACCCCTTAAACCCCCTAGAGACCACAAAACTGCCTAAAACGTCCCCGTAAAGCCTCCCAGGACTCCCAAACCTCCTCAGAGACTCCCAAAGCCCACCTGGGACACCTCCAAATCTCCTGAGAAACCAAACCGCCCTCAGAGACCCCCAAATCCCTTCAGCAATCCCTTTAAGTTCCCCCCTGAGCCTTCTCGGGACACCGAACCCCCTCAGGGACCTCTCAAAACGTCCCCGGGAACCCCCGAACCCCCTCTGCTAAACCCTCCCGAGCCCTCCAACCCACAGCCGCGCTCCCCGCAGCCCCCGAGGGGATCCCCAGACCCCGCTCTCGCCGCCCCCCCGCCAGCTCACACAGCTCAATGCAGACCCCGCCGCCAGCACGGATTCCCGGCAGCCAACATGGCGCCCGCTCTGCGCGCGCACCGCCTGGACTGACCCGCCCCGCAGCCAATCAGCGCGCGGACACGGCCCCCGCCCGCCCTCCGCCGTGCGCGGTGCATTGTAGGAGTTAAAGTAGCCGCGCGTTGATTGGCTGCGGGGCGGGTCAGTAAAGGCGGCGCGCGCGCAGAGCGCCCTGTTGGCTGCCGAGAATCCGTGATGGCGGCGGGGCCTCCCTTTGTCTGTGTGAGCTGGCAGGGGGAGGCGGGGGAGCGGGGCTCTGGGGATCCCCTCGGGGTCTGCGGGGAGCGCGGCTGTGGGTGGAAAGGCTGGAGGGCTCGGGAGAGTTTAGCGCGGGGGGTTCGGGGGTTCCCGAGGGTCAGAGCGCAGGGCCGTGTAACCCTCTCGGGGGCTGCGGGGCCCGGGAGGCCTCCCAAGAACCCGGATGTTCGATTCGGGTCCTCAGAAAGTCCTTCGGAAAAAAAAATTCAAAACCACCCAACCAAAAAAAGAACCCTAACAAAAGAAAAAGTGAGAAAAAGATGAATGAAAAACTGCAAGGGCCAGGATGATTTTATTGCTTTGCTTCAGTTTTTCCTTGGTCTCCTCCTTCTCAGATTCTCTGCTGTCTACCTTTACAGAAAGCTCTTCTGCTGTTGTGTGATTTTGTGGTCCCTTAGGGGCTTTTAGGGATCCCTGAGGTGGTTTTGGGGGTCTCTGAGGGGGTTTGGTGTCCTGAGGGGACTTAGGGAGGAGGTTGAAGGTCCCTGAATGGGTTTTGGAATCCCTGAGGGAGTTTTGGAGTCTCGGAGGGAATTGGGAGGTCCTGGTAGGCTTGCGGGGGGGGGTGTCTTTGAAGGAGTTTTCTGGGTTTCTAGGGGGATTTCAGAAGTCCCAGAGGGTTTGGAGGGTCCCTGAGGGGTTTTTTGGGGTCCCTGAAAGGGCCTGGGGGGTCCGAGGTGGGTTTTGCAGGTCACTGAGAGGGTTTAGGGGATCCTGGGGTGGGGGGATGAGGTCTCTGAGGGGATTTGTGGGGTCCTTGAGGAGGTTTCGATGGGTCCAGAGGAGGATTTCTGAGGGGATTTC
>NW_020912259.1:0-964 GCF_003984885.1 Neopelma chrysocephalum | reverse complement strand
CCAAGGAGCTGCCACGGGGCTGGGGGAGAAGGGCTGTGGGGAAGGAAAACTCCTGGGAGGGCAGAGCAGGGCAGGGTCCTTCTGATCTTGAAAGGGTGCTTTCGGTCACAGCTCCAGATCTAAGCAGGAAATTTCCCAGAAGGTATTTGCAAGAGGCACAGACAGACAGGGGGTACCTCAAAGAGAATGAACCAGTTCTTTCAGTGTTATACTCTGGGATTTCTGGGTGCTGACTGTGACAGGGAAATTAATCTCTGAGCACAGGAGGAGACACTGAAACTTGAACTCTGTTAGATTAGAGGGGATTGAACCTGAGAGTATCAGATATCAAAATTGTCTTACAGACAGCATCAGTGTCACTTTTTCAACCCTGGGCCCAGGGAAGCAGCTGCTGGCAGGGACAGCTCCAGGCAGCAGAGCCCTGGGCAGGGAGTGGGGGGAAAGTGCCCCCAAGGCCTGGGGGAGGGGGTGTTCAGGCAGCTCTGGGGGCCCTTCCCTGCAGCTCTGCTGGGCACTGTGTGCTGGGCCATAGAAATGAGGATTCCTGCAGGGGAAAAGAGCCTTCCAGATGTGATGGTAAAAATAGAAAACAAGGGTACAATTATTCGAAACTCAGATTAAGCTCCTGCTCTGCAGCCCCAGCTCTTCTGAGTCATGGGTGTAGAGATGGAACTTTTGTATTCAACGTCTGTTACATCTGACATTCTTTGTGTGTGTGAGAGCTCTACCAAAAATTTACATATCCCACTGCAGCAGAGCAAACCTGACTCCTTGGCAGTGCATTTGGTGACATTTGACACAGTCATTTCTTTTAGAAATGGAATTGCTTTTTCACAAAGGTCTGTCTTAACTGTCCTTTCCTGAACAGGCCCTCTGCTAAGAAACAATGAATGTCCAACATCAGCTCCATGCCCCAATTCCTCCTCCTGGCATTGGCAGACAGGCGGGAGCTGCAGCTCCTGCA
>NW_020912258.1:0-1199 GCF_003984885.1 Neopelma chrysocephalum | reverse complement strand
GGATGCTGAGGGAGCTGGGGGTGTTCAGCCTGGAGAAGAGGAGGCTCGGGGGAGACCTCATCACACTCTACAACTCTTTGAAAGGAGGTTGTAGCCAGGTGGGGGTCAGTCTCTTCTTCCAGGCAACCAGCAGAGTTCAGGCTGCTCAGGGAATTAGTAAACAAGGGGTTTCAAGGTCATGGTGGGTTGATCTTGGCAAACGGCCTGGTGCCCATGAAGAGATTCTATCACTGCCCGTCCTCACCTGGGCGAGGGGAGAAAATACAATGCCAAGGTGAGGGGTCAAAGTAAGGTCAGGGGAAACACTCAGCAATTATGATTAATCTGGGGGAATCAGATTTAATTTATTTCCAATTACCCATAGACTAGGACAAAGAGAAATAGTAATAAATCTAAATAGACACTGGCCCCCAGCCTTCTTTCTTCTTTATTTCAGCTTCACTGCCACCTTCTACACCTTCTTCCCCACCAGTGGTACAGAGGGAAAGGGAGTTATGCTCAGTCCATTCTGGAAGTCTCTGCACTCCTTCCTGCCACTCTGCTCCCCTGCTCCACTGTGGGTTCCCTGCTACAGGGTGGGTCATTTCCAAAGGGTGCAGTTCTTCAGGAACAAAATGTTCCAGCATTACCCCTTGATAGGGTAACAGGTCCTGGCAGTAGGACCTGCTCCACTGTGGGTTTCTCTCCACTGCAATGGATATTCCTGCCAGGATTCTTTTCTAGTGCAGGCTTTTCACAGTGTCGTGGCTTTCTTCATGTACGCCCACCTACAAAATGCTCCATAGAATAGCAGATCCCACTCAACACTTTTGTGTGGTTGATCCCAATCCTGACACATAAAACACCCCAGCCCTGCCTGTCTGGACACAAGCTGGGCAGAACAGTCGATGTAAGGGAGGTGTAGGAAGGGATGAGGTTGTGGGCTATGTTTAGGTATTGCTGTTGCCCGTTCCCACACCTACCATATTTTGGACGCATCTTCTCTTTTCGTGTGGTCTTTGTAGTGGATTAGCCAGGGATGTGTCTGTGAGCTCCAAGGGAAAGATCACAAAGAAAAATCCACTAACACTAACCCTCTGCCTTCCTCCACCTTCTTCCTTGAGCTGAATGGAAGAGTTGCCACAGAAGGAAGGAGAACTCAGAGGCCCAGGTTTGGATGCAGAACAACTTTATTGAGTCTAAAGAAGCAAAGGAGGTGG
>NW_020912257.1:0-712 GCF_003984885.1 Neopelma chrysocephalum | reverse complement strand
GGAGCCTGTGTCCCATCCCAGTCACCAGCAACACTCCAGCATAAGGGGATCTATTCAGGCCTGCAGAGGTGGGCAGACTTTCGTTGCACATAATGCAAGAAATAAAGGGTGCAGAACACAGGGGCTGCATTTCAGTTTGTCTAGACACTTCTCTGCAGAGTTGAAGGCAGCACCGTTCAGCTGCAGATGGGCAACTTCTGGCAAGGGCAGCTAGCTACTCTGTGGTGCTTTGGACACCCCGGGGGGGACCCCTGGACATGAACTTCACATACTCTCATCATGAGGGTCCCACAACCCAGACTGACACATGGGTGTTCATGCATGTCTACATGGAGCCAAGCAGAACTCTGTATGCTACAAACATCATCAGCTGGAGACTCTGCTGAGGAAATGCAACATGTCCCCTCACATGGGAGTTCCTGGTCATGCAGGTGTGAAGAACAAGAGTGGTGCCCGTATCCTGAAACTTTGCCACAAACAAGACCACAGGAATGACAAAGATGAATATAACCTGCCCTCAAGGGATGTCAACAACCCTTGATCTGAGCCTTCTGCCTGTGCTGACGTCTTTCTGCCCTGCGAATCCTTGAGCCACTCATCTCAGCACTTAGAGAAATGACTTTTAATAAAGGAAAACACTTGACATGAGTGAGGAAATGAAAAGGCAGCAGTGCAGGAAATAGGACACAGCCCCTACCATTAGCTGGGATGG
>NW_020912256.1:0-1822 GCF_003984885.1 Neopelma chrysocephalum | reverse complement strand
AGGACATTGCCAGAATGGAAGAGAATGTGGCAGAAGGAGGGAGGAAGTGTCTACAATGTGTGTGGAGCCAAAGGTCAAATGACCCAGAACAAGAAGATGATTGAAGAAAAGAAGAAAGTGTGTTGGAAGCTGATAGGTGTAAAGATGGACATTAGTTGTTAATAGGTAGAAATATGTGTACTGCAATTTTATAGAGCCAAGTATTGCTTGTTGATAGGTTGAAGATGCTTAGCTCACAGATCAGAAATGAAACTAATTCCTCTATAAATAGAGGCTTGAAATAAATAATAAATGATTCTCTTGCTGACCAGCGAGGGTGTCCGTGTCCCAATCGCTACAGTGAACACTGTTTTTGTGGGTAAAACACTTTATCTTTTTCTATACTTTAGCTATTAATAATGGCCCATCTTCGCGAATGAAGATTTGGGGAAAGGTCTTTACCTTTCCAGCCTGCGCAATGGATTTTTTAGGTGAGACACAGCATGCGCTGAACTGAGCCCACCCTTTAATCCTAAGGTTCATCTGCCGGGGCCAAGCGAGCTTGGACAATGGCAGTGAGGTCCTCAGGACGTAGGTTTGTTTAGAGTGACCTTCTCATAGATGGATGGCCTTACAGGGCTAACGGGCTCCATCTGCCCGGGGGACTGGCTGGATTCGAACCTGGGTCGCAGAGGTGAGAGTCCTGCACGCTAACCACTAGGCCACCAGGGGTCCCCATTTTAGCTATTAATACAGTTGTTATTATTGTGTGTGTCTTAGTCCATTACTTTGTGCTTTTAGTAAATTGTAATCTCATCCCACAGTCTCCTCTTTTTGTCCCTCCCTTTCCCAGAAGGTTTGGAGGAGGGAGAGTGGCTTATTTGAGTTTCATTTCCTGCTGATGTTAAAACCAGTACAGTGCTCATGTGGTTACCAGTGGTGAATACACATGTCCATACCTTGGAGAAATTGTGATGTACTTGGCTGATGTCCTATTTATTTCCTAGAACTGATCACCTAAAGAGACGTACACTGGAGACAGGGAATAGCACAGAGGGACAGAGGAAATTAACTTCTCTAGAAGGCTTTTGTCACAAAAAAGAGAAATGAGAAGTCCCAAGGGATGAGTCAGTAGGTCCAAATTAGACTTCTGTCTCAGGTGGCAGATAGAGGTACCCAGAAGAGTGTATGGATTATCTAGCACATGTAGGGGAAAGTTCTGCTGTGCTCTGAAGGGCTCCATCCTGAGGAAGCCAGGGGTCCATTTCCTGGGCCCAGAGTACAATGAGGCTTGGATCCATGCTGGGCTGTGCCTTCCTGGGCTTAGCAGCAGTATTGTCCTTCCAGTGTAACTGCACTGGAAAAACATTGGTCCTGTTCCCTGCAGAGCCCATTGTGGGGAGAAGAAATACTCCCCTAAGAGAACAGTCGTGCCCCTCAGTGAAGATGATTTTCACAAAGGAAAATCCATTGCAGGGAGTCTCATCTACTGCTTCTACACCTTAATCCTTGAGCCCACAGGAAGAGTTCTGACAGTACGAAGGATGACTCAGAAGGCCAGGCTTGGATGCACAAAAAATTTAATGAGTCTAAAGAAGCAAAGGAGGTGGCTCACAGAGGGCATGAGGAGCAGCCACTAAGATGCAATGGAGCTCCTGCAGGGTGTCATCTGCAGAAAGGGCAACAGATCCCCCTGAGGAGACACAAACAGCAAAGAAAAAGGGAGAGGAGAGACTAGAAGAAGGGAACAATGCCTTGAAGCTTTCAATACAATGTCCCGAAGCTCTGTTCTCAATCCAGCCCCATATTGTGAGGTCTTGGAGGTTCTTGGCCCAGGACGTTG
>NW_020912255.1:0-476 GCF_003984885.1 Neopelma chrysocephalum | reverse complement strand
AAAAAATCACCTTTTCTCCCCAAAAACTTACATTTTTTTCCAACCAACCACAATTTTTTTCCCCAAAAAAACCTTTTTCCCAAAAAACCCACGTTTTTTTCCAAAGAACTCTCCCAGTTTATCTCCAAACCCACCCATTTTTCCCCCAAAAAATCTCACCTCTTTTCCCCCAAGAAACCACAATTTTTTGCCCCAAAAAATCTCCAATTTCTCCCCAAAACCACCGATTTGTTCCCCAAAACCACCCATTTTCCTCCAAAAAATCTCACCTTTTTTCACCCAAGAAACCACAATTTTTTTCCCCACAAACCCTCCAGTTTTTCCCCAAACGCACTCATTTTTCCCACAAAAAAATCTCACCTTTTTTCCCCCAAGAAATCACAATTTTTTTCCCAAAAAACCTCCAATTTCTCCCCCAAAACCCTCCAATTTTTCCCCAAACCCCACAATTTTCCCCAAAGAACTCTCCAAGTGTT
>NW_020912254.1:0-870 GCF_003984885.1 Neopelma chrysocephalum | reverse complement strand
TAGTCTCATGGGACAACTTAAAATGCCAGAAAGCTGGGCAACAGACAGGACTTTCAGGGCAGTCTATAGTCAGTAGAACAGAGGAACTGATCTCTCCTAGACTCTCTCTAGGGAAAGCTCATCGTAAAATTTTCCCACATGAATACGGAACTAGGCTCTGTGGGTCATGAAAGGGAGGGCCCTGAGTACCTTTTTGGCTTGACAGAACTTCTCAATTATTTCCACAGTTTGGGCTTGTTGCTGGACTGTGGCTTCCAGCCTGGCGTACTCAACTTCGAGACTGAAAAAGAAGTACAGGCCTTATGACAGAAGTCCACAAGGACACAAATCCCAAAGGAACAGTGTGAAAGAACCTCATCTAAAATAAAAGCATCTTTGAAAATCGTGTAGTAGTATCTCACTGGGATACAAGTTAAGTCCTGTTGTTTTTACACAATCACAAAAAGTGAAGCTTTGCTCCACTGTCTTACCATTGAAGGCGTTCTCGAAGTTGGCGGACAGCTGCAGGTAAAGACATGTTGCTTGAAGGAGGAAGGCCTTGCAGGTTCCTGGAAATTGTTATTTCCTTCTCCTTTGGGGCATTCTTCAATGACTCAGCAAGACATTCCTTCTGGATATGATGCTCTTTTGGTTCCTGCAGATGTCAAATCCCAACAAGAATCCTCAGTAGACGGCTTACGTTTGTTCAAAAAAAGTGGACTGCTTTGACACTGATGAAAACTCTCGAAACCTATGTTACTTCTTCCTCTTTTATACTGGGCCCTCTCCTATGTCTACATTGATTTCTTAGAGCATTTCCTAAGGGCTGCCACAATATTTCTCTCCTTTCTCAAGGGCTCCAAACACAAGTTGTAGTGCGTTGGTGGTGTT
>NW_020912253.1:0-1077 GCF_003984885.1 Neopelma chrysocephalum | reverse complement strand
GGAGCAAAATGTAGCTTCTGGTTGGGCCCTACACCAAGAACACCACCCCCTCGGGGGTTACCACTTTTCTGACTCCAGGGGAAAACACTTTTTTACCCCATGACAACAACTTCAAGACTGTGTTCTCTCCCTGTCCTTCTATGGACTTCTTCTCTCCCCTGGCAGGGGCCCCACAGCATGTCTGTGAGAACGTGTTACCTCTTCTCGCAACAGTGGAGTTAGCTTCTTAAACAGACAGGCAGGGAAATATAGACAGTGCTTTTCATGGGAAATAATCTTCCCCCACGCTGGGCCTTTCCTAGCAGCCAAAACTTCCTTGAGCGAAAATTCTTTTATCCTCCTCGAGTAAATCTTCCGCATATAATTTTTCGGTCCCTGCGCCACCACAGTGCAGCCCTCCACTGTCACTTCAAGTCATGCCAACAGGCAGACACCAAAGGCAGCAGTGCTGTTCCTTCCCATCACAGCTAGCTGCACACTGAACCACCTTGTGTTCTTCTCAAGGAAGAATCAGTTCCCTGCTCTGGTGCGCTACAAAGAAGGCCTTGAGCCCTGCCAAGAGACAGACTTTCCCATACCTTAGCTTCAGACCTTTCCGGTTTCTTCCACATCAGCAGTTTCTCTTCCTTCAGGTCCTTGCTGTGGGTCTTCATAGCTCCAAGTGAAGTTTCTGCCAGGGAGTTCTGTTTGAGAACTTCATCAGGCTTCTCCAGCAGCTGCCCGACCAATGGCTAAAGAAATAGTGTTCCATGAGCATGGAGAAATCAGTAAGCACATGACAACACAGGAGATGCTTTTACTGATGGGATTATATGATTAGATTGGTCATCAGGTTGGCCAGAAGGTCGAGGGAGTCAATTCTCCCTTTCTACTCTGATCTCATGAGACTCCATTTGGAGTCCTGCGTCCAGCTCTGGGGCCCCCAGCACAAGCAAGACATGGTACTTGATGGAACGAGTACAGAGGAATGCCACAAAGATGTTTGGAGGGCTGGAACAGCTCTCCCATGCAAAAGGCTGAGAGACTTGGGATTTTTCAGCCTGGGAAAAGCAGGCTCTGGGCAGAACTTACTGCTGT
>NW_020912252.1:0-349 GCF_003984885.1 Neopelma chrysocephalum | reverse complement strand
TGCCCATGAGCGAGGTCCCGGAGCCAGGCAATGCTCAGAATGACATCAGCTGAGGGAGCCACAGAGGCTGCTGCCTGGGGAAGGAGAAAAGCAAAGAGAGTAGTTCAGGCACTGAAAGAAGATGTAATTTCCCCGACCTCCTGCTTCCTTTGCTCACCCGAAAGAGTCGTTTCTTGCTGCTTTGTTCTCTCGGGACGGAGAGGTGATTTCTGACCATCTCAGCAAACAGGTAGGTTGGTGTCAGCATGAACTTCGTCTCTCTCGTCCTCACTTTCTACCAGGGCCATCTGCTGTTTAGGTCCCGGTTTTTCATCAAGGTATCCTTCTTCTTCCTCCCAGAAAACACTCA
>NW_020912251.1:0-530 GCF_003984885.1 Neopelma chrysocephalum | reverse complement strand
GTTCACGGACATAGAATATATATTGGCTGCCCATTAAAACTGAACACACAGAGAATAGCAAATCTATTTTAACCCCCTTTATATCCAAATTATCCTTTACTGTAAGGTCTCTGATTTTCACTGTGCTCACTAGGCCTTCACACATCGCTCCCTGCTGCCACGGTCCACAATGGGACCGGCACAGACAAAACCTGTTGTCAATAAGCAACCGCGTTGCTCAAAATGTTTGTATTAGAAAGGCAAAGCCTTGATACCGAACACACAACTGACCAGCCACGGGGTACAGACGAGATGCTCCTCAAGCAGCAGGGCTGAATGAGAGCACTTGGGAAAATTCTCTCCCAAACCAACCAGTGGCTAAAGAAGGCGGGGAGGAAAGCGGCCGGGCCGTGACCCCACCCGGCCTCCAGGGACGGCCGAGAGCCCGCAGGGACCGGGAACACGCGGTGCCCCGGGCGGGACCCGCAGCACCGCCGGGCCCGGCAACCCGCCCCCGGGGCCGCCACAGCCTCCCGCCCGCCCCGCCCCGC
>NW_020912250.1:0-426 GCF_003984885.1 Neopelma chrysocephalum | reverse complement strand
CGTTTTCCTCTGTGACATCACATCCGTCATATGCCATGATGTCCAACCCGTGACATCACGTTCTCCTCTGTCACATCACATCCGTCTTATGCCATGATGTCCAACCGGTGACATCACGTTCTCCTCTGTGACATCATATCAACGTTATGACATCATGTCTAAGCTGTGACATCACGTTCTCCTCTGTGACATCTCATCAACCATATGCCATGATGTCCAACCGGTTACATCACGTTCTCCTCTGTGACATCACATCCGTCACCTGCCATGATGTCCATCCGTTGACGTCTCGTTTTCCTCTGTGGCATCACATCCGTCACCTGCCGTGATGTCCATCCGTTGACGTCTCGTTTTCCTCTGTGACATCACATCCGTCATATGCCATGGTGTCCAATCGGTGACATCACGTTCTCCTCTGTGACATCA
>NW_020912249.1:0-1576 GCF_003984885.1 Neopelma chrysocephalum | reverse complement strand
TGTCATGTAAATTCTCATAATTATGCCTGATGTGGCTTTAGGTTTGCCAGGATATGATATAACCTGAAGGCTGGATATTAGGAAATCCTATTTTTGCCTCATGCAGGATTTGTCATTAGCTTTTTATCTTTAAACATCAAGATGTTTCCAGGTAGGATTTGATGTAAGGATGGGACTGGCATCCCTGCCAAGTGAGATGATCTTTCAGGTCCCTTCCAACCCAAACCATTCTGTGATGCTACAATTCTATTTTCCTATTTATGTTTTTGCCTTTTCACCTGAAAAAAACCCCCAAAAACCAGCTAAAAAAAAACCCCAAAGTAAAATGTTATACCTGAGAGAGTTTTTTCTTCTGCTGACAGTTTATCCCTCCAATAAAAGCCATGTTGGGCATCACTGGTCTTGGGAACTCGAACACAAAATCGTATCTCATTAACCAAAATGATCCATGGCTCAGAAGTTCTGTGGCTGTCACCTTCTTCTTCAAAACCTCAGATGCAAGTTCTTCAAGGTCAGCATATATTGGCTTGCAGTAAAAGAGCTCCAGGAGATTCACCAGCATGTTCTTCACACGTTGAGCAAAGGTCATGGTGTCTGAATAATACAGGAAGAACTTGGGGATGTAGGAAGGAGGGTTTGGACACTGGGCAGCGTTGAAATCCATCCCACAGGGAAAGCCCCGCAGGAAGTAGATGGAGGGGACTGAAAGGTACTCGGCCACCACGGGTCCACACAGCAGGATGGGATCCGTGAACACCACATCAAACTTGCTCTCCCTCAGGTACCGCAGCAGGTCTTGGTCACGCAGGAGGCTCTGGCAGTTCATGAAGAAGACCCTGGATATCTCTACTGTGCTTTGGTACGAGGCAATAATAAGCTTCAAAACAGATCCTTCAACAAAATGAGCGTCAACAAAGGCCTTGAGCGTGGCATCCAGGTGCCCGTCGGGGTACGGGGCGGGGTACACCCTCACGGTGTAGTTCTGAGGCTCCTTTGATGTCAGGTACAGGCTCGTGGATGGCACCACCACCACCACCTCGTGGCCCTTCTGCTGGAGCTTCTCCACCACCGGGCGCATGCTGAGCCAGTGGCTTCCATCCTGAGGGATCACCAGGATCTTCCCACCTTCAGTAGGGATGAAGGACGATGCCAGCAGAAGAAGGAGGCTCGTCCGGGCACAAAAGCCCCGGGAGGGAAGAGCCATGGTGCTGGAAGGGAACCAGAGGCTTCTGCTCCGCAGGGCTCCCACACAGTCCTTTATATGCAGCTCCACGCAAACTAAGCAGGGAACTTATTGACCACAGAAACAAATATTTAACTTCCCAGCCCTGTTGGGATTAGCCTGCAATATGGCACGTGTGCAGGTAATGGAAGGGAAGCGCCGTGTTCTTGGAAAAACGTTTGGACTTTCTATTAATGTTTAAGCTTGGAATTCTGTCAGCACTGTCCTTCCTCCATGAAACTAAGAGCGGGGCTGGCATCTTGAGTAATAATTGTGCATAATACCACTGTCTTGGGAAATACCCACGAAGAAAACAAGCCTGGTTTTGCTTTCAAAGGACAGCCCTTAAAATAC
>NW_020912248.1:0-1268 GCF_003984885.1 Neopelma chrysocephalum | reverse complement strand
GTGAGACATCTGAAATTCACATCATTGAAAAGCTCCTTCTCACTTCATGATACATTTGTATTACTAAGATACTATGTGTGAAATAGGCTAAAATTACATGTTGGACACAAGATCCCAGGTGGATACAAGAGGGAATGGAACACAAATTTCCAACAAATAAGTCACTGTCATCAACTGATGCATCTGTAAATCTAATCCCGAAATTTGCATACCAATTTATTCTATAGCCTATCCATGTATTATTCACTCAAGCACAGGAAGTTTGAGTTAAAAAGTATTTTACAGAGAGAAAACAACACACATCTTTATCAAAAGATCAATGGAAAAATAAAACTCATTTTACTTACAGGCTAAAAACTTCCAGTAACTTTAACCATAACAGTTGAAAGGAAAATTACCTGAGCCTGAGAAAAACATTTCATATTTTCAACAAATGGATACTGTAAAACAAAACCATACCATTCTCAACTAGATCATGTCATCTACTCATGAAAAACTCTATTGAATTTCAAATAAAGTATCTTTTTGTGTGTTTTAATTTAGGTCAAGATTCTCACAGAGACAGATCACAACTGTTAATTACAGAGTTTATTGCACTTTCTGGTTATAGTTCGGTGCCCATTAGACAGCACTGACCACAAGTGAGTCTGAGACAAACAGAGTGATGACAATGATCCTCCATTAAAACCACCAAATTCAAATCACTGTTCGCAGAGAAAATCCCACAAAACACAGAAAACTCAGCTGTGCACATAATAACAAACAGGTATGAACAGACATCAAAATAGTCTCCTGAAAGCAAAACATCAAATTCTGGAGAACAGGGAGTGGAAATCACGTCTGAGAGAGCACAGGTCTGGTAGATTTTTTAGTTTCCTTAAAAATATCTACGTCACAGGAACAGAGGATGTCTCTTTTGGATATAATAAAAATAAACACAATTCATAATCATAGCAAAAAGCTTTTATTAATAGAAATCAGCTGTTAGTTTTGCCTCCCTACCACATGCAATGAAAAAAGCTTTCCAAGTATCTTTAGAGCTAAAAATCAGAAAGTTCCATTAGTGAGGAGGGACTGTTCACGTATTGTAAACCCGAACAACTGATTACATGAGAGACAGATTTTCTCAAGAGAAAATCATAAAGACTTACAGATGAATGACAGCTTTAACGCTCGGTGAAGTTAAAACCTGTCAAATGTGGACCAAAAAAAGGGAACAAATATTTAACAGGATGGACCATTAAGTACCAAAACAACTTGTGAACACT
>NW_020912247.1:0-857 GCF_003984885.1 Neopelma chrysocephalum | reverse complement strand
AAATAGGAAGAGAAACCTTGTATGAACCCTTTTCCCTCTAAGAGAGAAGAACGAGTGAAGTGTCTGTTTTCCCATTGAACAGGAGACAGATATCCAGGATTATACCACAGAGCATTTCTCAGTAGGGGGAAGCTGGTGGATGAGGCAGCTGGATAGAATTTGAGGATAAGAGGGTCATGCAGTGTGCATGAACTGCCAAATGCCTTAATATCTTTAATGCCTGCATTATCTGTTCTGTAATTTAAAGCAGCAACTTATGTTTAGAGTTAGGGCACCGTTACAAAATATATTTAAATATGCAAAACTCTGGGGTTTTTTTCTGCTCTTGACATCTATACAATCTTGGTCATTAAAGTAATGGTGGTGTGCTAATGCTACCAACAAAAAATATTTGTCTTGTGCTCCAGCAATAAGGAGGAAAAAGAAGGTTGTACTTTGCAGTTAATGGAAGAGAGATCCAAGTCAAGAACATAGTGACTAAATTAAAGTCATTTCTATAAAGAAGTTAATTTTAGTAATTTCTGTAATGATCATTGTCTTTTTGTTGTTAAACGTAACCTTTTTTCACTCAATATTCTGAGGAATAATGATTGAAAGTGGGAAGAAAACAATGCTGTTACTATGAGACTGGTTTTCTGCCCCCTCCCCAGCACAAGAAAAAATACCTGTCTAAATGTTTTGGTGTTAGCTGCAAGTCCTAAACTGTTGCAGATGAAGAACTAGTTCTCTGTGCTCTCTCTTTTCAGATTGTAGATGTTAGAGTGTGCAAAGAGGGCTCTGTTGGAGTCTGTCTTTACTCCCTGAGCCCCATTTTTCACAGGGACAGATGGATGGAGAAGATGCAGCAGAATAAATAT
>NW_020912246.1:0-323 GCF_003984885.1 Neopelma chrysocephalum | reverse complement strand
CTTCTTCTTCTTCCCTTTAACTTTACTGAAATGAGATTGTTCAAGGGTACAAACATAACAAATCTGTTTTTAAAAGAAAGATTCCCTAAGAGCCCGCCTCGCTCTTAATGTTTTCCTAAACTTCTCCACGCACACTGATGAGGAGTTCACTGTTAAGGGTAAGCAGTGGGGGGGGGAACATCTGAGGTTTGATTCTAAAGGCAGGAACAAGCCTCCTTTTCAATGACCCACATCCTTAAGTGACTTTTCACTTAGTGTGTGATACTAAATGATGACATTTAGAACAGATTTCTTTTCTGGCAAGAGAAATGTTCAGAGCTAAT
>NW_020912245.1:0-343 GCF_003984885.1 Neopelma chrysocephalum | reverse complement strand
GGGCTACCTGGTCTCCAAAGTGGTGGCCGTCGATGCCGACTCGGGCCAGAACTCCTGGCTCTCGTACCACCTGCTCAGGGCCACCGACCCCGGGCTCTTTGCCGTGGCTGCCCAAAGCGGCGAGGTCAGGCTCAGGAGGCCGGTGACAGACAGAGACAGCGTCAAGCAGAAGCTCGTCGTCCTGGTGCGAGACAACGGCCGCCCACCGCTCTCAGCCACCGCCGCTCTCAGCGCACTCCTGCTCAAGGACTTCTCCGACCTGCGCCAACCGCACAGCAGCCCGGCCACCGACGACGAGCCCGCCTCCCTCACCACCTACTTAATCGTTTCCTTGGTCTTCGTC
>NW_020912244.1:0-519 GCF_003984885.1 Neopelma chrysocephalum | reverse complement strand
CTCTTTGCCTGATCCATTTCCATCAGGACTGTGAACTCCACCAGTGCATGACCATGGCAGCTCAGGCTGCCTCCAATCCTGATATCTAGATATCTACTTGTGTGGGTGACCAACAGGTTCAGAAAAGCATTCCTTCTGCTAAGGGTTCTTATTACCTGGTCTAAGGACTTAACCCTTCCTAAAGGGCACCTCTGGTGAGCTCCTTGGGAAAGCTCAGTGTTTGTTCAGGCTTCCAAGACAGGAAAGTGCCTCCCACCCTTGGCGTAAATGCTGTAATAAACCATCTATTTATGAATTGACACTTGGAGCCTCAAGCTGGAATGACCCGAGACCCAGCAGTTTAGCTACAAAGGGTGATGGTCTCTAGAGATCTCAGTAAGAGAGACACACTGACTCTCTTTTATAGCTCACACTATTGGAAGAGATTAGTAGACATCATCCTACATCCCATTAGATGTGGAGAACACTTAGTGGAAGTAACTTCACACAGGACTCCAGCCACACACAGCAGCCATGCAG
>NW_020912243.1:0-391 GCF_003984885.1 Neopelma chrysocephalum | reverse complement strand
GCTATATTTCAGCCTAGTTTCATTTACTTATAACACTCTCCATCCCGGAATAGCCTCCAGAAACCAAAGAACCAAGCCCCCACCATGGGACAGTTCAACCCCAGCGGGGTGTGCCAAGGGCTCCTTTGTGATGTCACGGCCTATCCTCTCCATTCCGCAATAAGCCCTGGCAACCAAAGAACCAAAGCCCTACAAACCTAAAGTGAAGCCCCACCTTTGTGGCACGGGCCCTCTTGTGATGTCATGGCCTATCCTCTCCATTCAAAAATGGCCACTGGAAACCAAAAAACCAGTACCTCACAGCCCATAGTACAGCCCAACCCCTGTGCCTTGGGCCCCTTTGTGATGTCACGGCCTATCCTCTCCATTCCGCAATGAGCCCTGGCAACCA
>NW_020912242.1:0-976 GCF_003984885.1 Neopelma chrysocephalum | reverse complement strand
GCCGGGGATGGGGCGGCTCCGCGCCGGGGCGGGCGCGGCCGAGCCAGCGCGGCCGCGGAAAGGCGCCCCGGGGGGCGGGGGCGGCGCGGGGCCGCGCATCCCGGTGCATCCCCCGCGCATCCCCCGGAGCGCATCCCCGGGAGCGCATCCCCGGGAGCGAACCCCCGGGAGCGCATCCCCGGGCGGCTCCCGGCGCGGCCCCGAGTCCCACCTGCCGCAGGCCGCGGAGGGGGCCGGGCCCGCCGCGCCCCGCGGGAAGGGGCGGTTCGCCCGTGCCCCGCACCCTCGGGAGCTACAGGTGTGTTCGCTCCCCGCGGGGTCCGGCCCCGGCCCCGGCCCCGGCCCGCAGCCTCCGGGTGGCTCCCGGGGCGACTTTCGCCCCGCACGAACAACTAGAAACGCGCGGTGTCGATGCGAACCGTCTGAGCGGCTCGTGTGGAATCATGGCCGGCAAAGCCACCTAAGTCAAATTAGTCGGTTAAAATGTGTGGCTTGTAGAAAGGGGAATTATTTAAACATTTCTACTTAGCCAGAATTTCCATCAAGTTCTCTGTGTTTTCCCGTCAAGGTGTGTTTGCTGATTATGCAGCGGTTCAGCTAGGACAGCATTCTTCGCCTCAGTATTTTGATTATCAAAAGCAGAATGAATGTAATAGTGGCTTTTCAAGCACAGTAATTAGTTTCTTTTAAAGTAACTGACAGTATTTACCTACTTCAGCCATCCAAGTGTGAACTATAATGCTTCTAAACTTGGATTTTATTTAAAAGTTCTGTTGGAATTATAAAGTGAGGATTTAGAAAATACATTCCTTTTGTCCATGAAACTGTTTCCTCTCACCTTGGAAAGAAGTTCTTAAGAAACATCATACTGAGGGTGGTAGACACACAGCTGAATACTTGAAACTGTCATTGTTAATGGGAAAAGACTTGTTTCAAGTAAAGTGAAAATATTTTCTAGTTTATCATACAAATAAGA
>NW_020912241.1:0-837 GCF_003984885.1 Neopelma chrysocephalum | reverse complement strand
GCCCCATACCTGAGGGGAGAGGAAAACTTGTTTATTTGGAAACAAAAGTTTGTTTTGCTCGTTTTTTTAATTTTTTTTTTTGAGGGTTTGTTTCGCTCGAGGCCCTTGGAAGCGGCTGCCAAGTCGGGGTGGATGAGGCCTGGTGGGTTTTAACTCTCCTTCTGCTGATTTTCACAGAGAAATAAAAGTGGTTTTCTAGGCACTGAGTCCAGAACAGACTGTTAGAAAATTGTCAAGTGCTAAAAAAAACCCCAAATTGTGCCACCTCCAGGCTCTCCACGGCTGGAATGTTGCTTTTGTGCTTCCCTCGTGTCCCAAAACCCTTCGGCCTCGGGTCTGACAGGATCCTGAATCCAGAGGCAGGGAGGAGAGGAAAACTTCCATTCCCACAAGGATTGAGCAAGGATTTGCCTTGCTTGGACATGGCACTCGTGCCACATCCAGGCTCTCCATGGCTGGAATGTTGTGCTTCCCTCATGTCCCACAACCCTTCAGCCTCGAGTCTGACAGGATTCCAGATCCAGAGGCAGGGAGGAGAGGAAAACTTCCATTCCCTCATGGATTTGCCTTCCCTGGACGTGGCACTTGTGCCTCATCCGGCTCTCCACAGCTGGAATGTTGTGCTTCCCTCGTGTCCCACAACCCTTCGGCCTCAGGTCTGGCAGGATTCCAGATCCAGAGGCAGGGAGGAGAGGAAAACTTCCATTCCCACAAGGATTTGCCTTCCCTGGACATGGCACTTGTGCTGCATCCAGGCTCTCCATGGCTGGAACGTTGCTTTTGTGCTTCCCTCATGTCCATCCCACCTTTCCTTGGCTCTTGTGCTGCCAAACTGGA
>NW_020912240.1:0-333 GCF_003984885.1 Neopelma chrysocephalum | reverse complement strand
CCGGGAGTCCCGGCTGCACGCGTAGAACCGATGGCGGTGCACAAATAAGAGGCGAGAGCCGGAGGGTCTGGTCCCTATTTGTGGGTAAAAAGGGCCGTCGTTCGTGTGCCCATGCGCCAGCCTTCCGGGGGTTAAAATTGCATACGGTCGAGGATTCTTTCCAGACCGAAGGCGCCAGGACCGGGAGCCCCGGCTGCACGCGTAGAGCCGATCACGGCGCAGAAATAGCAGTCGAGAGCCGGAGGGTCAGGCCCCTCCTTCTGGGCAAAAAGGGCCGTTATTCGTAGGCCTGTGCGCCGGGCCACCGGGGGCTAAAATTGCATACGGTCGAGG
>NW_020912239.1:0-559 GCF_003984885.1 Neopelma chrysocephalum | reverse complement strand
TCTGATCATTTGTAAGAATAAATGATTCATTTTATAGAAATATTCTCATTTGGCCAATCATTAAAACCTGTGGGACAAAAGTGGTTCAATCCCACTTCTGTAATTCCTTACCTTTGATTTGTTGACAAACTCTGAGGCAAAGATTGGATCCCTTATTCCTTGAGGCTCCGCAGTGGGACAATGGCTTCTTGATTCCATGAGGTTGCACTGTTTCCCAGCATTCTTTGGCTCCAGAAGGCCCTGCAGTGTGACAATGGCCCACTGATTCCATCATTTTCCCCAGTGTCACAATGGACCCTTGATTCCATGAGGTTCCCCAGTGTCACAATGGTCCCTCTGACTCCAGAAGGCCTTGCAGAATCATAATGGTCCCTGGATTCTGTGAGGTTCCACAGTGTCACAATGGACCCTTGATTCCATGAGATTCTGCAATGTCCCGTTGGTTCCCTTTGGTTCCAAAAGGTTCTGGGATGTCACACTGGTCCCTTGATTCCCTGACGTTCCACAAAGTCCCGGGGTCCTTTTGATTTCACGAGGTTCCGTATTGTCCCATGTTCCC
>NW_020912238.1:0-805 GCF_003984885.1 Neopelma chrysocephalum | reverse complement strand
CTGCTGCAGAGACCCCCAGGGAACAAACCCAGGCAATACTTTGGGTTTATTCCTTGCTCTGTGTCAGTGGAACAGAATGTTCCACAGGAGCTCTGTCCCCCTCTGTGGCACCGGGGGGCTCGAAGCTGAAGAGAAGTGGGGGGTCAAGTGCAAGTTCCCTTCTGAAGTGTGTGTCCCTAAGGAGGACACTTGCCTTATTATTGCTTGTTATTTGTAATATCTTATAGATCTATCATACAACACCTGAGGATGAATTCTATAGAATATGTGCCATATCTATGACACAGAATATATCTGATTATTGCTTTATCTGCCTGTCCAGACAGATATTGTGTATGCAGAGAGATTGTTTGAGGGATATGTTCCTCTCAATACCCTGTTAGCTCCACTCCCAAGGCCAGCAAATTCCTGAAGCTCCCACTTCTGTGCCCTGCAGGTTTTGGCAGATTTACAAGAGCAGGGGAATCATTCCCTGCAGCCCCTTTGCACTGTAGGAAATGGGAGCACTGTGCACATCCTGCTGCCTCCAGATTCCATTCTGGGGGTGGGAACCACCCTGTGGGGAGCAAAGAAATGCCTGGTTCTGCAGCAGCTGCAGATGCTCAAGGGGCAGCAGGACCAACTCAGGGGCCTGGGGGGGCCTGGGGTCTTTGGGGTGCGGGAGGGTCCTGGGGGAGCTGGGGAGGGGCTTTGGGGATTGGGGGTACAAACCAATACAGACCAGGACAGACCAGTACCTCCTCACTGCTCCTCAGATCTCTCCTGGAGCTGGGACACGTTGTCATGGGACACATGAGCCCCCCCC
>NW_020912237.1:0-2784 GCF_003984885.1 Neopelma chrysocephalum | reverse complement strand
CGCTCCTCATCCCATGGGATTTCCGCCCCCAAAACCCCGAAAATGGGGATTTTTGGGGGTTTTTAGGGGGTTTTGGGGGGTCTCCCGCCTCCCCCCGTTTTCCCGCGGGGGGGTTATTTATAGGCGATGACGTCACTGGGGAGGGGAGGGGGGAGAAACAGGGGCGGGATCGGGATCGGGGTCGGGATCGGGATGGAGGAGCAGGAGGTACCGGCGGGGAGTGGGGTCTGTGGGGTGCGGGATGTGTTTGTGGGGTGCACGGTAAATCTATGGGGTGCAGGATGTGGCTGTGGGGTGCAGGATGAGTTTGTGGGGTGCAGGATGTGTTGTTGGGGTGCACAGTAAATCTATGGGGTCCAGGATGCGTTTGTGGGGTGCAGGATGTGTCTGTGGGGTGCACAGCAAATGTATGGGTTACAGGATAGGTCTGTGGGGTGCAGGATGTGGTTGTGGGTGCACAGCAAATCTATGGGGTGCAGGATGGATCTGTGGGGTGAAGGATGTGTTTGTGGGGTGCACAGTAAATCTATGGGGTGCAGGATGGATCTATGGGGTGCACATTAAATCTATGGGGTGTAGGATGTGTTTGTGGGGTGCACAGTAAATCTATGGGGTGCTGGATGTGTCTGTGGGGTGCAGAGTAAATTTGTGGGGTGCAGGATGTGTCTGTGGGGTGAAGGATGTAGTTGTGGGGTGCAGGATGTGTCTGTGGGTGCACAGTAAATCTGAGGGGTGCAGGATGCGTTTATGGGGTGCAGGATGGATCTGTGGGGTGCACATTAAATCTGTGGGGTGCACAGTAAATCTATGGGGTGCAGGATGTATCTGTGGGGTGAAGGATGGGTCTGTGGGGTGCAGAATGAAGTTGTGGGGTGCAGGATGGATCTGTGGGGTGAAGGATGGATCTGTGGGGTGCAGGATGCATTTATGGGGTGCAAGATGTGTCTGTGGGGTGCACAGCAAATCTATGGGGTGCACAGTAAATCTGTGGGGTGCAGGATGGATCTGCGGGGTGAAGGATGGGTCTGTGGGGCACGGGATGTGTTTGTGGGGTGCACAGTATATCTATGGGGTGCACAGAAAATCTATGGGTTGCAGGATGGGTCTGTGGGGTACAGGATAGGTCTGTGGGGTGCAGGATGTGGTTGTGGGGTTCAGGACGGGTCTGTGGGGTGCGTGGCACAGTCATGGGCTCTGTGAATGACTTGTGGGGTGTGTGGTAAATTTATGGGACGTGTGGCACATTTGTGGGGTCCATGGTCTGTCTTTGGGTCCCCAGTTTCTCCGTGGGGTGCCTGATAAATCTGTGGGGTCCGTGAGGTGTTTGTGGGGTGTGTGGCACAGGTGTGAGGTGCACGGTGGGTCTGTGGGGTGTGTGGCTTCCCTGTGGGGTGCAGGATGTGCTTGTGGGGTGCACAGGAAGTCCCTGGGGTGTGTGGCTCTGCTGTGGGGTGCATGAGGGATCTGCGGGGTGCCTGAGGGATCTGTGGGGTGCCTGAGGGATCTGTGGGGTGCGTGAAGGATCTGTGGGGTGCATGAGGGATCTGTGGGGTGTGTGAGGGATCTGTGGGGTGCGTGAGGGATCTGTGGGGTGCCTGAGGGATCTGTGGGGTGCGTGGTGTGCCTTTGGGGGGTGTGGTTTCCCCATGGGGCACACGGTGCATCCATGTGGGGATGGGGCTGTGGGGTGCCTGCTTTCTCCATGGGGTGCAGGATGAGTTTGTGGGGTGCATGGCTCTGCTGTGGGGTGCACGGCCTGTCTTTGGGGTGCACAGTTCCCCTGTGTGGTGCACAATGGATCTGAGGGGCAGGGGGTTCCCTTATGGGGTGCAGAGTGTGTTTGTGGGGTGTGTGGTACATCCATGGGGTGCATCGTTCCCCCGTGGGGGGTGTCACGTATTTAGGGGGTGTTTGGCACATCTGGGGGGTGGCAGGGAAACCTGTGGGGCACGGGGCACGTCTGTGGGGTGTGGGGTGTCCATGGGGTGCCTGGTTCCCCTGGGGGGCACAGGATGGATCTGTGGGGTGTGTGGTTCCTCTGTGGGGTGTGTGGTGTGTCCATGGGGCACAGGATGGATCTGTGGGGTGTGTCCATGAGGCACAGGATGGGTCTGTGGGGTGTGTGGTTCCCCCGTGGGGCCCATGGTGTGTCCGTGGGGTGCATCACTGCCCTGTGGGGTGCACGATGGGTCAGTGGGGCCCAGGGCTGTGCTGTGGGGTGCACAGTGTGTCTGTGGGGTGCACGGTGTGTCTGTGGGGTGCACGGTGTGTCTGTGGGGTGTGTGGTGCATCTCTGGGGTTCGTGGCACTGCTGTGGAGCACTGGGTGTGTCTGTGGCCCTGCTCTGGGGTATCTGTGGGGTGGGTCGTTCCCCCAGGGGTTACACAACGTGTTTGGGGGGTGTGGGTGGTCAGTGGGGTACGTGATTCCCCCGTGGGGGGACACGACGGATCCGTGGGGCGCCTTCGGCTACGTGACTGGGACCCCCAGGAGGGCAGGGCGGGGACCCCCGGGGGTGCAGGGCACGGGTGGGGCCCGGGTTCCCCCAGCCCCTCGATGTCCCTGTGCCCCATGCCCAGGAACGGGCACAGGAGGGGCCCCTGAGCCCCCCTGACCCCCAGTGTGCCCATTGCAGGAGCCGGAGCTGCAGCGGGTGCTGGAGGGGCCCTGAGCCCCCCTGAGCCCCCCTGAGCCCCCCCAACCCCTCATTCCCATTGTAGGAGCCAGAACTGCAGTGGGCTCTGGAGCCCCCCTAAGCTCCCTTGAGCCCCCCCTGAGCCCCCC
>NW_020912236.1:0-357 GCF_003984885.1 Neopelma chrysocephalum | reverse complement strand
CAGGAGCCGGAGCTGCAGCGGGCTCTGGAGGGGTCCTGAGCCCCCCCCGACCCCCCAATCCCCCATTCCCTTTCCAGGAGCCGGAGCTGCAGCGGGCTCTGGAGGGGTCCTGAGCCCCCCCTGACCCCCCTGACCCCCGTTCCCGTTGCAGGAGCCGGAGCTGCAGCGGGCTCTGGAGCGGGCTCTGCGGGTTCGGGAGGGGGCCCGGCGGCTCCTCCCCGCCTGCAGCCGCCCCGAGCAGGCCCTGGAGACCACCAAGACCCTCGTGCTCTGCGACGCCAGGGTGGTGGCGGCGGGGGGGGAGCTGCAGCGGCGCCAGGAGGCCCGAATCAGGGGGGCACGGCGGTGAGGGACCCC
>NW_020912235.1:0-643 GCF_003984885.1 Neopelma chrysocephalum | reverse complement strand
GACGAGGCCGGGGGGTCCCAGTACCCCCCAAAACTCCCCAAAATCCCTCTTTAATCCCCCCAAATCCAACTGAAACTGCTCTAAATCCCCCTCTAACCTGTCAAATCCCCCAAATTCCCCCCAAATCCCTGATTTTCCCCAGGTTCCGCTCCAAGTACCACCCTGACGAGGCGGGCCGGCGGCGCCAGGAGGCCCAGGCCGCGCTCAGGAACAGGCTCGGGGTGTTCCTGTACCTGTCGGAGCAGGGGTGGCTCGACAACCTCCTGCTCGACATCGACCGCGCCCCACAGATTGTCAAGACCCTCGACGCCGGTGGGTGGGCACCAAAAAACACCCAAAAACGCCCCAAAAATGGGCTCGGGGGGGTGGGAACGGGCAGGACCCTCCCCAGGATCCTAAAATCAAAGCCGGGGCCCCAAAATCATCCCTGAAATACCAAAACCTCCCCTGAGATCCCAAAACATTCCCCAGGATCCCGAAATCATCCCTGAGATCCCAAAACAGCTCCTGAGACCCCAAAATCATCCCTGAGATCCCCAAATTATCCCTGAGATCCCAAATTCATCCCTGAGATCCCCCAAAATCATCCCTGAGATCCCCCAAAATCATCCCTGAGACCCCAAAATCATCCCTGAGACCCCAA
>NW_020912234.1:0-2210 GCF_003984885.1 Neopelma chrysocephalum | reverse complement strand
GAAAAGACCTCCAAGCTCATTGAGTCTTGTGCAGCCCCTCCCCGACCGCCTGCAGGGACTGGATGATGCTTTGCACAAGCACCAAAAGGAATGTTGTGAAAGCCATGGCCTGCCGGAGGACACAGAGAAGGGCTTGGCTGGGGCTGGGAAGGAGAGAGCTGGTGCTGGGGGAGCGGGGACGGGAGCCTTGGGGATGTAGCGCAGCAAGGACAGGGGCCCAGGCAGCTGGCATGCAGCAAGGCCTCACCTCCTGCCCCAGTAGCAGCACCGGGCCCTGCCCAAGGTGCTCCTGCCAGGGGCTGGGCCCTGCAGGCAGGGGCAGAACCCACTCCCTGGGGTGGCCTTGCTGCCCCGGCCCTCGTCCGGCCCAGCCTCTCCCTGTGTGCGCACTCCCCACAGCACAGGCTGCACTGGGCAGCATCCCCTGATGGGCCCTGCAGAGCTGCCCCACGGGGACACTTCCCTTTTATGTCACAGGCGCCACAGCCTGTCCCAGCCAGCCCTGCCCATTGTCCCCACCCCGGCTCAGTGACTCACAGTGGCCCCTGGCAACCAAAGAACCAAAGCCCCACACCTCCAGAGTGCAGCCCCACCCATCTGCAAGGGGCCCCCAAAGGTTCCCTGCACAAAGCAGCCCCTCCAAACCCTTGTCAGATAGAAAACTGGGGGACATGACCCTTGGATGCTTTTAGTACAGAGATACAAGCTTTTCTTGAATAATGGAGGGGGGCACTTTTTTATTATTAATATTTACAGTTATCCATTTGGAGACAGGATGTCCTACAGGCTAATGTTGTGTCACATTTGGAGTGAAAAGTACTTTTCAAAGAAACCCAGGGTGCATGGGTGATGCAGAGGAAGCTGTCAAGTCACCCAGTGTGAAGCTCAACACTGCTTTGCACCAGCACTGCCCTTTCACACACATCTTTTGCAAAGACAAAGATGTCAGGCTTTAGTTTCTAAATCAGTAACACTTGACAAGACCTCTTTATGAACTGACAGCAAGATAACTTAGGAGCAGCTTAGGGTTGGCAAGTGTAGGAGCCCAGAAGAGAAGGGGCTGAAGGGTATGTCGTGAACACTGACAGCTGGATGGTCGTGGAGCCGACCAAGGACTGCTGGTAAAATAGAAAGAACAACATGTAACTGGGGAAGGGGCCACGTGGAGTAGGGCAGGACTTTTCCCAGACAAACATCCTTGTTCCAGTTCCAACAGACACAAAAAACAAGTGACAGCATCAGCACAGAAGCTCCTCTTTGCCTTGCCTTGCCTTGCCTTGCCAGACACGAAAGACATCGTGGTGGGACACTGGGGGGTTCCCAGTAGTTTCTGGGGGGGTTGACCCCCAGCAGTCCGGGGGGAAAATGGACGGAGGAATCTGCCGTAAAGGGTTGGGGAGACACAAAAGATTTTAGGACGGGGTTGGGAGGGGCCCAGGAGTCCTGAAGAGGGTTTGGGGGTCCCCAGGAGGGAGTTTGGGGGTCTGAGGTGGTCCCAGGAGATTTTCAAGGGTTAAGGGGACGCACAGGAGATTTGGGGGGGGAGGGGGAAAGGCGGAGGGGCGGCCCCCAGGAGGGGGGCTTTCGGAGGGTTCCCAGGCGTCTTGGGGGGGATCCGGGCGGTTCCCGAGAGTCTTGGGGGAGATTTGGAGGGGTCATCAGGAGCCCCCGGACCCCCCGAACTCACCCGACACCACCATCGCCTCCTTGGGGCCGCACGTGAAAAACATCGCGGCGGGGGGAGAACCTGGGGACGGGATTGATCGGGACCAATCGGGATCCTCACCCCCCCACCACCACCACCGCCCCGCTCCCAGCAGCCCCCGCGGAAGTATCGACGTTCTATTGGATGACTCACCGGCGCCAGGAGAGGGGCCAAGAAGAATTTGCCAATGACGTCATTCGAGCAGAGCCGTTCTATTGGCTGCGACCCACGAGGGAGCCCCACAACCTGTTCATGGCTTGGGGGGCAGGAGAGCCGGCGTGGCCAGGAACGGGGGTGCAGAGGGTGTTCCGGTACCCAGGAAAGGGGTAAAAAACTTTCCCCTCTCTCTCCCAGTGCCCCCTCAGCCCATCCCAGTGTCTCCCCTCTCTCCCAGTGCCCCCTCAGCCCATCCCGGTCTCTCCCCTGCTCTCCCAGTGCCCCGCCCATCGAGCTCCCGCCCCGGCCCCGCCCCCTGCTCTGCTCCGGGCTGGATTTCTCCCTTGCA
>NW_020912233.1:0-309 GCF_003984885.1 Neopelma chrysocephalum | reverse complement strand
AAAACCAGAAAAGTTGCAAAAAAGTAATCCCTCTCTTTCTTGGGGGCACTTTATCCAAAGCCCAAGAGAAGAAGAAGCAGCAGGGAGTGTTGGAAGGGTCTTGCCTGTGGCAGCTCCCCGCTGGCTGTCAGGAAGGAAGTGGTTTTGTGGTGAGAAGTCTCGAGTTCAACACTTCCCCTCTGTTTGTGGGAAAAGGTTTATGGCCATGATGGCCATGATGGACATGGACACAGTGTGGGGCCGAGGAAGTGGGTTGGGACACGGCCCCCTTGGTGATGGACACACTGCTCCTGCCCATACCAGCTCCCT
>NW_020912232.1:0-738 GCF_003984885.1 Neopelma chrysocephalum | reverse complement strand
AGAGCTGCTCAGGGCAGGAACCTTGCCAGCCCTTTGCCACGCTCAGGCTCTGGCTGCAGAGCAGTGCAGGGGAGTTCCTGCAAGTGCCTCTCCCAGCTGCCAAATGCCAGCAGTGGCAGGAGCTGTCAGGATGGCTCTGCTGGATTTGCTGGGGTGCAGCAGGAGAAGCTGCTGCAGAGCAGGACTTGCTGCTGCCCCCTCAGAGGTCCAGGGCAAGAAGGTTCCCTGTGCCAGGGCTGGCTGTGGGCTGGGAAGGTGGGGGTGCAGCCAGGGGTGCCCAGGGCTGTGGTGCAGAGCAGGGTCCTGCCCCCAGGGCTCTGTGTGCTGGGGCAGGGACTCTGCTGCCTGCCAGGGGCAGCTCTCAGCCCGGCCAAGAAGCTGCCACAGCCCTGCAGGGAGAAGGGGTGGTTGGAAGGAGTGACCCCTCAGGGCTGGGCAGGGCTGGGCAGGGCCCTTCAGCTGCAGGCTCAGGGCTCCTCACAGCTTCAGCTCCTGCTATTTCCAGGGGCCCTTCTCAGGAAGCACATCCCCCCAGAACACCTCCCCCTTCCCAGCCACCGCAGGCTGTCTGGGATCTGCTCTGCAGCCCCTGCCCAGGCAGAGCTGCCCCTGGGCACTGGGCTGGGATGGCTCTGGGAACACTGGCAGGGAGCTGAGCTGGGCACAGGGAGGGGCTGCTGGCAGGAACAGCTCCTCACCCAGAGACAGGCAGGCAGGGAGAGGCAGCTGCTGCCACAA
>NW_020912231.1:0-1268 GCF_003984885.1 Neopelma chrysocephalum | reverse complement strand
ACATGTAGAAAATACCCTGATAAAGAACAGGAGAGAGACCTCTCTCCTTGTGCCACCTGACTCCATTTGGTCACCTGAACACCTCTGTTGGCTGCCCTGGACAGAAGGAACAGTGACAGGTTCCCCTGTCCTACATGGGGGCCCCTTCTGCCACTGAAGTTGGCCAAAGCAATGTCCCAGCAGCCTCCAAGGAGATCCCACAGCTGCTGCCCTGTCCCTAGGAACTGCTCCATTGGAGCCTGCAGTTCCCAGCAGGAAGCTTGGTCACCTCTGGCCCCTCAGAAGGAACCAGGGCTTTGTGTGCCAGCAGGTCACTCCTGGCTTTGGTCTTCCTTCATTCCCATGGCAGCTGGGACAAGGAGTCACCTGCAGGTGTCTGGGTTTGGCCCACTCAAGTGGGGCAGGAGGAATCCCAGCCCATGGGGGTTGTGGAGGGAGCGGAGTGTCCTTCTGGCTCCAGCTCTGCAGAGCCACAAGGAGACACCTCTGTTGACTCAGCTGAGTCCCTTCCCTCAGGGCAGGTGAAGGAGATCCCTCCTGGGCACTGTCTGGGTTTCCTGTCTAATGATGGGACATGAAAAGGGGACTCTTGGACTTAGCTCTGTGTCTGTTTGAATACATGACCCTGCTGAAAGAAGTGTCTGTGCCCAGGTGAGAGAAGGAACATCATGATTTCCTTCAGCTGTGTGCCAGCAGGTTCCCCTGGAGCCCCAGGGACAGCTGGAGGGAGCCCAGAGGGGCAGAGCAAGGGCTGCCTGGGGCTGTTGCTGTGCTGCTGAGCTGGGCTGGGCTCCTGGCACACAGGGAGCTCCTGGCAAGCAAGAAGAGCTTCAAAGAGAAGCTCTGCTGGTGAGCAGCTCCTCTGCAGAGCCCAGCAGGGCTGAGGGCACTGCCTGCAGCACCCAGGGCACAGGAGAGAAGGCAGAGAGATGAGAGGCAGCCCGGGCTGGGAGGTGACTGAGCTCTCACTACGCAAGAAACCTTCCCAGGATTTGAAGGAAGAATTCTCTGGCTGTAGGAAAGTTCAACTTCCCTTCCTGGAGGGATCTCCTAAAGCTGCCACATCCCACAGCTTCTAGGATCTTTCAGCAGGACTCTCCCAGTTGCTGCAGTGCAGAGGAAGTGGCCATATGGCAAAGCAGGGCAGGAGCTGCAGGCAGCAAGGGCAGAGAGGAGAAGTGAACAGGAGGTTGAAGGGATCCTGGGGTGGGAGGACAGGGGAGAGCTGCTCAGGGCAGGAACCTTGCCAGCCCTTTGCCACGCTCAGG
>NW_020912230.1:0-374 GCF_003984885.1 Neopelma chrysocephalum | reverse complement strand
GACCCCAAACCCTCCTGGCACGCAGCACTCCAAGCTGGGAGGCTGAGAAATCCTTTAGCAGGATAAATCGGGCTCTAACTCACCTGGTTCCAGCAGAGAAAGCAGAGAAGGAGGTTAATGCACACAGAGAGAGGGGGGGAAGAGCTGTGCAATCCAAAATTGAGAGCTCCCAGCCCACCTCTCGCTTCCTGACAGCCCGGGGAGAAATTTCCATCCTGCTGACAAGTCCCGTGTCCCTGTAGGGCACACAAATTATCCCAAATGGCTTTTGGGGAGCCGTGGTGACATGTGCTGAGCCATATTTCCAGGCTGATGGGAGCAGTGCAGGGGAAGCTCTTCCCTGGAGGAGAAGCTCTTAAAACTCGTGGAAAAAT
>NW_020912229.1:0-663 GCF_003984885.1 Neopelma chrysocephalum | reverse complement strand
CGGAGGTGGCTCCCTGCGCCCCCCAAAGATGCCTTCTCATCGCTCCCGGCTCCCTTAGGGACGTCGCTGTTTTCCCCTTCTAGACTAAAGGTTACTTTTCCAGACATGGAGGGTTTTTCTGTGTGTCCCCGAAGCCCGTTAAAGGTGATTTTTTTTAATTCCCAGCCCACCCTCCCCTTCTCCACGTTGTTTGAGGCTGTTCTTTGTAAGTGTCAGTGGGTGATTAAGTTGGAAGGCAGTGAGACCTAAGGAAACATGGTGTGGGCAAAACAAGGACAAGCGTTGTAGCAAGCAGATAGCCTTGAGTGTCTGTGCTGCACCTCTCTTCTCCTCCTGTGTTGTGTATTCTGGTGGTTTACTGGGCTTTTAATTTTAAAAAGGATTCAGCTGAAATGCTTGACACGTGTTGAAGGTGCTGGAAAAAAACAGCGGGATTTCTGGCTTTGGGATTATGTTGTTGTTAAGAAGGCTGAAGTGGAAGTTGTCCTCTTTTGCCTCATCTTTCTGGAATCTGGAGAGTGTATTATTCCTTGTTTTATTTTGAGGGGACCTGCCTGCAGTGTCTGACAGCTCACAGGCTGATTAGAATTTAACTGAGTCATGGCACTATAAATGTTCAGAGATACCGTAAAGCTTTATTTAAAAAAGAGTGCGAATCCAGTC
>NW_020912228.1:0-743 GCF_003984885.1 Neopelma chrysocephalum | reverse complement strand
GGAGGGTGCTCAGGAGGTGGGTGTTGTCCCACCTTGTGCTGCAGGAGCTGCCGTTGGACGTATCCAGACACTGCATTCCAGACATCCCTTCGCTCTGGAAAGCAAGGGAAAGCCAAGTCATGCTCTGCTCCTGCTGGTTCTCAGCCCTCCAGCAGCCCTGGCTGTGGGGCTTTGGGATGGACTGAAGTGCTGGTAATGTCTAAAACATTGGCAAAGTCATGGAAAGACTTTTTGTCAATCTGCAAGGAAGCCACTGCCTGTCTGGGACCCTCAAAGCAAACCCCCTCCCCAGTGTGCCTCCTGACTGGAATTGGGACTGTGAGGAGAACTTGAGATAAGACTGTTGTCCAATTATTTCAGGCCTGAGGAGAAGCAAACAAGGCTCATGGGGTGGTGGAAGAGAAGAGTTTGGGTGTGATGGTGAAATCTCTCCACCCCAAACCCAAGGAGTGACCACCCTGCTCCCAGAAGGTCACACACACACAGGACATTCACGTGAGAGGCAGCTGAGAAGGGTCACAAACCATCAAAGACCCCCCTGACTCATTCCTGACCCTTCCTACCACCAGAGGACTGCAGGAGATCCAAGTGATGGAACAAATCCAGATCCTGTCACAGGAGACTGCAAAGCTTCCCCCCACCCCCAAGGGAGATGCCTGAGAGTCTCCTGAAGATCTTAATCCACTGGACTCTGTTTTGTGGGACCCTCACCACCAAGAAGACCACAAGACCAAGAGGACCAC
>NW_020912227.1:0-1719 GCF_003984885.1 Neopelma chrysocephalum | reverse complement strand
CCCCCCGAACCACCCAGGACCCCCAGAACCACCCAGGGACCCCCGGAACAACCCGGGGAACCCCAGAACCATCACAGGACACCCCCCCAGATCTACCAGAGACCCCCAGCCACCCCCTGGGGCCCCCAGAACCACCTGGGACCCCAAGAACCAACATAGGACCCCCAGAACTACCCGAGACCCCCCTCAGATCTCCCCAGGAGACCCAGAACTGACACAGGACCCCCCCAGATCTGCCAGAGACCCCCTGAACCACCCGGGACCCCCAGAACCAACCAGGGAACCCCAGAACTGACACAGGACCCCCAGAACCGACACAGGGGACCCCAGAACCAACATAGGACACCCCGAACTACCTGAGACCCTCCCAGATCTCCCCAGGAGACCCAGAACTGACACAGGACCCCCAGAACCACCCGGGGACCCCTAGGACTGACACAGGACCCCCCCCCCAGACCTGTCAGAGACCCCCAGAACCACCCAGGGACCCCCAGGACTGACACAGGACCCCTTTGGACTCTCAGCCCCCCCCAATGGGACCCCCAGCCCCCCCTAGCCCCCCCCCACCCCCCTTACGCGGTGGCCTCGAGGTGCAGGTCGGGGACACAAACGTTGTCCTCGCCACAGTCCAGCTGGATGTGAGCCTGGGGGGATTGGGGGGATTGGGGGATTGGGGACATTGGGGACATTGGGGGGATTGGGGACATTGGGGACAGTGGAGGGATAGGGGGGACATTGCGGGATTGGAGACATTATGGGATTGGGGACACTGGGGACATTGGGGGGACATTGGGGGGATTGGGGACATTGGGGGGACATTGGGGGGATTGGGGACAGTGGGGACAGAGACGACATGGCACAGGGGTAATGGGGACACAGGGTGACACCATGTCCCTGGGGTGACACAGGTGACACAGGTGACCCTGAGTGCCAATAGGTGGCAGGTGACACAGGTGACACAGGTGAAACAGGGGTGACAGCGGTGACAGGGGTGACACAGAGGTGACACAGGTGACAGGGGTGCCCATAGGTGACACAGGTGACACAGGTGACACACAGGTGACACAGGTGACCCCAGGTGCCCGGAGGTGACACAGGGGTGACACAAGTGACCCCGGGTGCCCAGAGGTGACACAGGTGACAGAGAGGTGACACAGGTGACCCTAGGTGCCCAGAGATGACATAGGTGAAACAGGGGTGACAGCGGTGACAGGGGTGACACAGGGGTGACACAGGTGACCCTGGGTGCCCGTAGGTGACACACAGGTGACACAGGTGATCCTGGGTGCCCAGAGGTGACACAGGTGAAACAGGGGTGACAGTGGTGACAGAGGTGACAGAGGTGACACAGGTGACACGCGGGGGTAACACAGGTGACCCTGGGTGCCCATAGGTGACACAGGTGACACACAGATGACACAGAGGTGACATAGATCACACAGGTGACATCGAGGTGACACAGGTGACCCCAGGTGACACAGGGGTGACATAGATGACACAGGTGACCCAGGTGACCCAGGTGCCAGCAGTGCCAGGGGTACCTTTGCCTCCAGGCGGGTGCGGGCGCTCGGTGCCAGCAGCGGGGACAGTGCCAGCGGCTCGGGGGGCACACGGGGGTCCAGGGCCAGGCTCAGGGACACCGGGATCGGGGACAGCTTGTCCCGGAACTCCGACTCGTTCTGGGGACACCCATGGACGTGGGGACACGGGGGGGGACAC
>NW_020912226.1:0-707 GCF_003984885.1 Neopelma chrysocephalum | reverse complement strand
GGGATAACTCAGCTCCTTCCTTTGCTACTTGTGTGACTGCCTTTTTTTGGACAGTTTCTTGTTTACTGACCATTTCTCCTCAACTTTCATCCTCTTTCAAAGGTAATGCTTTGGCTTTTGGCACAGATCATAGAGCAGGGTATAGGGGATAAAAGTATAGGCTGATTGATACCTTCCTAGCTGTAGGCTGAGCTGTAACAACTTTTAGAGGCTGGCCAGGTATGACCTAGGCTAGAATTCCAGTTTGCTGATTCTTGGTTTTTTTGCCATAGCCTAGGATAGGTAAGCAGGGAGGTGACTGTAGTCTGAGGGGATGGGCTCAGCCCACCTTGACTGCCGTGGGAGGGAGGGAGACAGAAAAAGGAGAGCAGCAAAGGCAGCAGTTCAAGTAGTGGCTGAAAGATGGTCACTCCTAGGAGGTGGGAAAGCCAGAGGGCTCTGTTGCTGAAGCAGTGACAGGAGAGCAGCAGGGCCTCTTCGGAGAAGGTAACATACATTGGAGCATTTCAAAAGGGCCTTTGAACCTGCTGTGACTTGGTGCCCTGTGACTGAGCATAAGGGCACGTGCTGCAGCTCAGCAGCAGTTACAAGCACCACTGAAAGACTTGGTGGTGGATGCCGTTCTGCGTTTATTTGGAGCTTTTATACTTTCGGTGAGCGACAGTAATTTCTTTGCAATTAGGTGACAGGATTGGTGCTGTTCTCTT
>NW_020912225.1:0-4360 GCF_003984885.1 Neopelma chrysocephalum | reverse complement strand
CTCTGGCCAGGCTGTTACATTGCAATGTTATGCCTCATTTTTTCCCCTCACATCTCTGTGTATCAGTGCACTTGGAATGCCAGTTTAAAAATGAGCCTTGTCTGAGTTTGTTGTAGGTCCCAAACACTAAACTTTGCATTCAAACCAAATTAAATCCCTCCTGCAACTGTGAGATCCCACTTGGAACAACTGTGATTCCTCGTGAAGCTTTTTGTTTTTTTCCTGTGTGGTTTTTTCTTCATAGTGCTTAATTCCCACGTGATTTCTGTGTGTTCCTGGGGCTCGATCCTCTGCAACTGCTGTTTTCCAGAGCAGATCAATTCTCCTGTCACACAGAGTTCCATTGGATTCCCCTGGAATATCAGATCTAAAGGTTTTACCCATGTAATCAGATCTTTTTTATTACTCTGAGGAATCAGCCCAGAGCACAGGCTGTGGTGGTTCCTGCCCTCATCTTGGATCCGTGCAGGATTTCTTGGGAATGTTGTCCCCAGGGATGGGGCTGACAACACGTGTGGTGTTTGCCTGTTCAGACAGGTGTGTTAAGATCTCTCTCAGTATTCCACATATTTCATTCAGAAGTAGCCTGGCAGCTTCCCTAACTGTCAGGGATGACAGGAATTGCCCAGGAAGAACCATGGAAGACTCTCCAGGTTTTGAGCAGGTGAGTGAGACACAAAACTCCCTCCTCTGTGGAGCCTGGAGCTGCTGGAATGGGCTGTCCAGGGAGGTTGTGGCTGCCCCAGGGCCAGGTTGGATGGAGCTTGGAGCAACCTGGGCTGGTGGAAGGTGTCCCTGCCCATGGCAGGGGGTGGCACTGGGTGGGCTCTGAGGTCCCTCCCAGCACAAACCTGTCATTCCATGATTTCTGGCTGCAGCTCTGCCGTGCCCATCCGTGTTCAGGAAGCTTTGCCTCCCTCTTCCCTGGCAGTTGTTGGAGAGTAGGTTTCTTCCCAGTATTCCCAGGTCACATGCAGGTTGTCCTGAGGTGTTTTATCTCCCCCTGGACCTGCAGGGTTTGCTCTGTTCCCCACTTTCTTTGCCTCTGTTTCAACTTGATTCTTCCTGGAGGATTTTAACTCTGTCCTTGGGCACTGTCCTGGCTGCTGCCAGCCAGGGTTTGGGAGGCCCCCCAGGCCTTCCTTTGGGGCTCCTGAACAAACAGGGACTTTTCAGAAGGCTCAAGGAGTGACAGCAGGGTTGGAAGATGCTGATTTTTCTGCTGGGCCTGATTCAAAATTCCTTCTCCTTTGTTCCTATCCTGGAGGAACTGGAGGTGCTGATTGGTTTTTTTTTTTTCTTCCTACTTGTCAAGCATTCCAATTCCCAGCTGTCCAAGCAGTGATTAAAAGAGCCACAGACAAATGGACATCCCAGATACTTTTGTTATTTATCCTCACATTTAAAAACCAATAGTCGAAATAATTAGTGAGATTTTTCAGCAGGTCCTGGAGCCACGAGCTGTTGCCATATAGTAGAATTCCTGTAGCTTCCAACAGTTGTCATGGACATTGTTTGCTGGAGAATGACAAACAGAAAGGGAGTGTTGAGTAAAAGGCCTGTTCAGTGTGGAGTGTCAGTGCATCTCGTGGCTGTGTTTGCTGGGGGCCTTTAGTGAGGATTGTTTGCTGCTGCTTTTTTCTCTCCTTCAAAAATGAAGTGGAATTATTTTTTTTACTGGATTTTTTTTTCCTTGCGTAATTTGGGGTTTCCTGTTCAAAGTTGCACCAGCCCAGCCCAGCATTTGGAGGAGTGTTTTCAGTGCTCAGCTTCTCTTACTGGCAGCAGCAGCATTTGAGCAGATGAGAACTGAGGCATGGCCGTGGGATTTTATCCCTGTGGGGACTTTATTGCTCGTTCCTGGGAGAAGGTGAAGTGGATCTGAGGTGTGGATGGGTGAGGTTGGTGCTGGTGCTGCTCTGGAAGCTTTAACAGTGATGGGAAGCACTGCTGGAGTGTTGGGAAGGTGAGTTCCCGTCGCTGGGTTTCCAGAGGAAATGAACAATCCCACTCCTGCTGTGTCCCACACTTTGGTAGTCAGAGCTGCACAGGGCCTGGTCTGGCTGTTCACAGCTTGGGAACTGAGCACGTGGCATGGGAAGAGCTGTGGATCAGCCTGGGCCATGTCCAGGCCTCCCTTGGTTCTGGATTAGGAAAGTGCCGGTGCTGCACCTGGATTGGGAAAACCCCGGGATCAACCCAGGCTGGGGATGAGCAGATGGAGCAGCCCTGGGAGAAGGCCCTGGGGGTGCTGGTGGGGGAGAGGCTGGAAATGGCCCAACCCAGACCCCCCTGTGCCCTGGGCTGATCCCCCAGTGTGGGCAGCAGGGCAGGGGAGGATTGTGCCCCTCTGACCCCTCGGGTGAGACCCCCCTGCAGAGCTGCTCCAGCCCTGGGGAACAGCCCAGCAAGGACATGGAGCTGCTGGAGAGAGTCCAGAGGAGGCCCCAAGAGGATCCCAGGGCTGGAGCAGCTCTGCTGGGAGGAAAGGCTGGGAGAGCTGGGATTGTTCAGCCTGGAGAGGAGAAGCTTTGGGGTGACCTGATTGTGGCCTTGCAGGGCCTGAAGGGGCTCCAGGAAAGATGGAGAGAGACTATTTCCAAGGAATGGAGGGACAGGACAAGGGGAATGGCTTCAAACTGCCAGATGGGATATTGGGAAGGAATTCCTGGCTGTGAGGATGGGGAGGCCCTGGCCCAGGTTTCCCAGAGCAACTGTGGCTGCCCCTGGATCCCTGGAAGTGTCCAAGGCCAGGTTGGAGCAACCTGGGCTGGTGGAAGGTGTCCCTGCCCATGGCAGGGGGTGGCACTGGATGAAAACTTTAAGGTCCTTTCCAACCCATTCCATGATTCAATGTGTTCATTGTCCTGGTGCCAAATGGTGGTTGGTTTTTTTACCACTTTTTCCTTTCCCCAAAGTGACACAAGTTCATTTTGAGGCAAAAGTTCAGATTCTTTCCTCTGTTCTTCCCAAGGAGTTCATTTTGGGTTTTGCCTTTCACTTCAAGTGCCAGTAAATGCCTTGTGTGTTTTTCAGGAGAGTTGAAAACCACACTGTTGAGTTTGAGAGAGACTATTTTCCCTCCTGAAGGTTTGACTGGAAGTGCTTCAGTATAGGGGGGTTTTAAATATTTGAAATATTGACAACTTAGTTTTTCCTGTAAAATGTCTTTATGCTCCACTCCTGCATTCCAGTGATCCAATAAAACCCTGCTGTCTCAGAAGGTGGTTTGGTGGAGGGCTGGATGCATCACCCTAATGCCAGGGTTCATTTTCAGCTCTGAACTCCCAAGGTAAATAATCAGGAGTGTATTTTTAGGAGGCAGAGTTTATTTCTGAGCTGTTGGCAGTTGCCAGCTCTCGGGGTGTGCTGGGCTGTGCTGGAGCCAGGAGTGAGAGCTGAAGAATTCCTGCTGACTCTGCTGCCAAGGGGAGGGAGAGCCTCTGCTCCTCTGCTTCCTGCCCAGCTGGGCCTCTGCTCAGGGGGACTGTGCTGCTGCAAGTGGCCCTCGAGCCATCTCCTGGGGGAGTCATGAGACTCCACTGCCAAGGGAAATTGTCCCTATTTTTAACAAGCCAGATGGAGAAATAAAGGAATCCTGATTCAGGAGTGAAAGTACCTTCAAAGTGGCAGCAGCTTCTGAAATCACCTGAATGAATGGGGATCATCATCACCAAAACCCAATAATATTAATTAATTTTATTATTATTATTTTATTATTATTAATATTATTTTACTGCTGTATTAACACCTAGTGCCTGTTTGAGTGACCAAAAAGTGGAGAATCTTGAACAGCTAGTGTTGGATACTGAATATGGTGTTTTAGTAGAAATCTGATTAGGGAACTGTTGCAGTTGGTCAGAAGGGATAAGTGAATTGGGAATGACACATGTGTGCCATGGATACTGCAGGCTGGGAAGCAGTGACTTAGGAGAAGGACTTAGTCCAGTTCTTGAGCAGATTATAGTCACCTGAGCAGGTAGAAAACGTGAGGGTCCTGTGGGTAAAGTCCAGTTTTAAGATGAGCTCAAAACTGGTCAACCAGGGTGTGAAAAACTACCTTAGAAAAAGGCAGAAGAGTTTCTTAAATTCACTTTCTGGAGTTTGAGCAGGATTAAAACAGTTGTAAGGAGTGACCTTTGCACCAGGAGAACTAAATTCCCTCAAACTTCCCTGTTATGGTGGCACACACAACATCCCTCTGTTCCATGGACTCACATGGATTCTAAAATATTACTGCGTGTGCCTGCACATGGATTTGGGGACTGTTTCACACTGGGCTTCATCCTGAGCTCACAATCAGCACAGAGAAGAAGGAGCTGGCTTGGGGTTGAGCTTAAGGACTAGACTGAATTGTTCT
>NW_020912224.1:0-3680 GCF_003984885.1 Neopelma chrysocephalum | reverse complement strand
CCCCCCCGCCGCCGCCCCGGCGCCTCTCCCCGGCGGCGCAGGATGCCGGCTGACCTGATGGAAAAGAGCAGCGCCTCGCCGGTGGCCGCCACCCCCGCCAGCGTCAACGCGACGCCTGACAAGCCGAAGACGGCGGCGGAGCACCGCAAGGTAAGGGCGGCCGGGCTGGGATGGGATGGGCAACGCCGTGCGGAGCCGCGCCGGGCGCTGACCGCCGCCTCTCTTGCAGTCCTCTAAGCCGATCATGGAGAAGCGGCGGCGGGCGCGCATTAACGAGAGCCTGGGGCAGCTGAAGACGCTCATCCTGGACGCGCTGAAGAAGGATGTAAGCGGAGGGGGGCCGGGGCGGGGGGCGCGGGGGGAAACGGAGCTGCCGGGCCGGTCTGAGCCCCGCCTGTTCCCGCAGAGCTCCCGGCACTCCAAACTGGAGAAGGCCGACATCCTGGAGATGACCGTGAAGCACCTGCGGAGCCTCCAGCGAGCCCAGATGACCGGTGAGTCCCGGGAGGGAACGGGGAGGGGGAAGTGGGGCGTCTGCATCCCGGGGGCTGGGGGCATCGCAGTCCCTGTCTGCATCCTCGGTAGGGAGGGTAACGAGCACTCGGCTTTGCACCTGCATCCTCCAGGAGTGATGGAGGGTACCGTGTTCTGTACCTGTATTCTTGGTACAAGGAGCCAGTAGCTCACCACCTTATCCTGAGTACTGGAGAGTCATGTAAGGCTTAGTTCTGTACTGAGGTGGGTGGTGAGGGGCAGCATAATCTATACTTGTATTGCTGGTACAGAAGAGCTGGGGATGCTATCTGCATCCCCGGTTCTGGAGGACACTGGGAGGGCTGCAGTCCCAGCTTGAGCTGTGCTCCCCACATGGGTCTGTTTTGGGGGTGTGGGAGGCACAAGAGCCTCTGGGGGAACTGTGTTTCCAACCTGGATCCGTGGAATATAGGGACATAGCAGGACTCTTGGGAATTGTCTGTTCCCCATCTGAGTCCCTTACGGTGGTGGACTTGGTAGCAGAGGGGCTGTACCCTCCATCTGAATTCTTGGCACCTGGGCACACAAGACACACTGCCAGAGGGGCTGCTTTCCCCACTTGGATTCTTGGCTCAGAGGAGCCATAGGATGCAATGCCAGTGGGCTGCTCATCCATGTTCCCTGTGGAGCCTGCTGACCCCTGTGTGCCTCTCCTCCCACAGCCGCACTGAGCACAGACCCCACAGTGTTGGGCAAGTACCGCGCCGGCTTCAGCGAGTGCATGAACGAGGTGACGCGGTTCCTCTCCACCTGCGAGGGCGTCAACACCGAGGTGCGCACCCGGCTCCTGGGCCACCTGGCCAGCTGCATGACCCAGATCAACGCCATGAACTACCCTGCACCCCCTCCACCACCCCCTCTGCCACCAGCCGCAGCCTTTGGGCCACCCCTGGTGCCACCAGGCAGTGGTGCGGGACCGCTCCCAGGCATGCCCTGCAAGCCAGGTGCCGATGCAGCCAAGGTGTACGGTGGCTTCCAGCTGCTGCCGGCTTCCGATGGGCAGTTTGCCTTCCTCATCCCCAGCACTGCCTTTGCTCCTGGGGGAGCTGTGCTGCCTCTGTATGGCGGCCCACCCACAGCTGCCACTGCCGCCTCACCACCAGGCCCACCGCCCGGCACAGCCGACTCGGTCTGGAGACCCTGGTGAGGGTGGTGGGCACCGGACTTGACTTGGCTCTGCACCCCGTGCTGCTGGCACGGCTGTACATAGGTTATATGTTCATATTGGATTGTGCCTTTGTACCATAGCACTCCCTTGACAGTGTTTCGTGTTTTACACGAGATCTTTTTTTCCCTTTCCTCCCCTTCCTTATGTGACGCCAAAGATTGTTTTTTTTTTTTCTTTCTTTTTGAATGCTCGTAAAATAAAATTTCCCTTCCATTTTGGAAGGCCTTTGGAGATAAGTTGGAGTTCTAGCATGTGTGAGAAGGGAGCCCAGCTCCTGGCTGCCTGTGGATCATGCTGCTCCAGGGCTGCCTTGTCCTCGACAGGCTGGAGCTGTCACTCAGCTCCCCTGTCCCCTCTGTCTTGTGAAATCACCTGGCCCTTCTCCCTGCCCCGAAGCAGGGAGCAGTAATTACTGCTTCTTTGGGAACAGCTCCATTGATCAGACTTGTTAAAAAGAGCTTGTATTTGCAGAGCTGGTGAATGTGCTGAGGGAGGTACCTCCACTCTGTTCCCAGCTCCTCCACTGATGGACTTAGAGTAGCTGTGGTAAAGAGAGACAGATTCAGCCCGGGTGAGCCTCCTGCCCTGGACCTGGAGGAGCAGGCTGTGGTGTAAATCACAAATTACTCCAGTCAGTTGATTGAGAGAGCAGTGCCTGCCAGCTTCTCGTGTTACAAAAGCAGTGTGTCTCCACAGGACAAGCCTGACACGAGTGCTCCTGGCTGACGGGCTGCAGCAGGCGCTGGGCACCACCTCCACCTGGACTTAAAAGCATAGAGCTGTTCCCGGCCCTGAGCACCAGCCAAGCTGTGCTTGATGATTAATGCTCTGCATGTGGTTTTGATAGAGTTGGGCATTTCCTCTGCTGTTCTATGGAAAACACATGGCCAAGGGAGTGATGTGGGGCTGTGAGGACTATCTCTCTATAATTATGAGCTGCAGCTGACCCCTGTGACTTGGGGATGCCCCATTTCCAGGCAAGATGCAAGCCCTAGATAGCGGTGAGCGGCAGTCTCAGGTTACAGCTTGCATTGCCCTTCTCAACAAGTCTTAACTCAGAGCGGACAGCTTAAAAATGTGCCAGGATCCACTGGGGTTTCCTTCCAAATCCTGCTGCAAAAGCTTGTTGGATTTTGTCTGGATCAGCCAGGTGCTTGACTGTATCCAGGTGCTAGGGAAATGAAAGCTGGGGAGAGTGTGAGACCAGACGGATTAAACCTGCTGGGGTTTGACTGCCCAGCTTTCCTCCCTGCTCCCTGTAAAGAAACACATTCTCCTGATCTGAAAGTACTTCTGTGGATGTACTTTGGAGAGGGGTGGTGCATGCCTGGGATCTCTCTCTGCAGGGTGTACTGATGAAGCTGCAGCCAGTGGCAGTTCTTTTTTTCAAAGGGGCTGATCTCCCTGGGATGAGCTTTCCCTTCTCTGTCTCCCAACATCTTGGTGGCCTGCCTGCATTGCCACCCTCACAGAGGCATTGCACAGCCAGGTTTAGTGTGCAAGGTTTGGGAATACCATATTTGCTGTCCCAAGGCAGGTGTGTAGGCATACAGGCTGAGCTTGTCTTCCCTTCCAGCAGCCATAGTGTCACTTTTCTGCACTGGAGGTACCGAGGGTAGGACTGAGCCCACCTTGTGTTCAGAGAAGTGCTCACAGGACCTGTCTTGGCATCAGACCAACTCCTGCTGCTGGATGGCCTGTGTGGAGCTGATGTAGATCAGTAAAGCATCACCTGTAAGAGTGAAGGCTGTTCCAGCTGAGCAGCGTCTTCCTTTTCTGCTGAAGTAGTTGGTTTGGAAAGCACATTAGAAAAAAGGCTTTGCTGTAAGCTAATGGAGAACACACAGCAGATCCAGGAGTGAAAGACAAGATGAACCTATTTGCTAATGGAGTTTAAATAGCCTAGTATAAAGCAGATATGGCATGCTTGGACCGGTTTCTCCAAAGCTTTCTGTGTTTACTCTATCCCACAGCCTGC
>NW_020912223.1:0-1136 GCF_003984885.1 Neopelma chrysocephalum | reverse complement strand
CCCGGGAGGGATGTTGGGGGTCCCGAGGTGTGTTTTGGGGCCGTTTTGGGGGTCCCGGGGTCCGTGACCCCCCCGGTGCCCCCCCAGTTCCAGCCGCAGCTCGTGCTGGTGGAGGCAGCGCTCGGGGACCATCCGGTACGGGGGGGACTATAGGGGGCTATAGGGGGGCTATAGGGAGTTTTGGGGGGTCCAGGGGAGCTCTCTGGGGGTCTATAGGGTCCCCTGGTGCCCCCCAGGGTGGGATGGGGGTCTGGAGGGGTCCATAGGGGGTCTGGGTGTCTATAAGTGCCCCTGTCTCCCATAGGGGTCTCTGGGGTCTATAGGGTGTTCTATAGTGTCTATAGGTGCCCTTGTCTCCCTTAGGGGTCCCTGGGGGTCTATAGGGTCTATAGGGTGCTCTATAGTGTCCATAGGTACTCCTGTTTCCCCATAGGGGTCCCTGGGGTCTATAGGGTGTCTATAGTGTCTGTAGGTTCCTGTCCCCCCCATAGGGGTCCCTGGGGGTCTCCCCTGAGGGTCTGTCCCTCCTGGGGTCTATAGGGGGAGTCTATAGTGTCTATAGGTGCTCCTGTTCTCCATAGGGATCTCTGGGGGTCTATAGGATCTATGGGGTGCTCTATAGTGTCTATAGGTGCCCGTGTCCCCCATAGGGATCTCTGGGGGTCTATAGGGTCTATGGGGTTTCTATAGTGTCTGTACATACCTCTGTCCCCCATAGGGGTCCCTGGGGTCTATGGGGTGCTCTATAGTGTCTATAGGTGCCTGTCCCCCCCATAGGGGTCCCTGGGGTCTATAGGGGGTGTCTATAGTGTCTGTAGGTGCTTGTATCCCCCATAGGGGTCTCTGGGGGTCTCCCCTAAGGGTCTCTCCCTCTTGGGGTCTCCATGGTGCTCTATAGGGTCTATAGGTGCCCGTGTCCCCTATAGGAGTCCCTGGGAGTCTATAGGAGGGTCTGTAGTGTCTATAGGTGTCCCTGTTCCCTCCATAGGGGTCCCTGGGGGTCTCCCCCGAGGGTCTGTCCCTCCTCACCCACCTGCTGTCGGCGCTGGCGGGGGGGCGGCTGCTCACCGTGCTGCAGGTATGGCACCTATAGGGGATGGAGGGGATATAGGGGGGCTGGGGGCGCTATAGGGGGG
>NW_020912222.1:0-604 GCF_003984885.1 Neopelma chrysocephalum | reverse complement strand
CCTGGACAGAAGGAACAGTGACAGGTTCCCCTGTCCTACATGTGGGCGCCTCCTGCCACTGAAGTTGGCCAAAGCAATGTCCCAGCAGCCTCCAAGGAGATCCCACAGCTGCTGCCCTGTCCCTGGGAACTGCTCCATTGGAATCTGCAGTTCCCAGCAGGAGTCTCGGTCACTTCTGGCCCCTCAGAAGGAACCAGAGCTTTGTGTCCCAGCAGGTCACTCCTGGCTTTGGTCTTCCTTCATTCCCATGGCAGCTGGGACAAGGAGTCACCTGCAGGGGTGACTGAAGTGGGGCAGGAGGAATCCCAGCCCATGGGGGTTGTGGAGGGAGCTGAGTGTCCTTGTGGCCCCAGGTCTGCAGAGCCACAAGGAGACACCTCTGTTGACTCAGCTGAGTCCCTTCCCTCAGTGGGGGTGAAGGAGATCCCTCCTGGGCACTGTCTGGGTTTCCTGTCTAATGATGGGACATGAAAAGGGGACTCTTGGACTTAACTCTGTGTCTTTTTGGAGAAATGACAGTGCTGAAAGAAGTGTCTGTGCCCAGCTGAGAGAAGGACCATCATTATTTCCTTCAGCTGTGTGCCAGCAGGTTCCCCTGGAGCCC
>NW_020912221.1:0-855 GCF_003984885.1 Neopelma chrysocephalum | reverse complement strand
GGAGCTCTGACCTGGTGGTCCCTGAGCAGCCTCCCAGCAGGCAGAAGCCCTTCAGGTGCTTGGAATGTGGGAAGAGCTTCAACCAAAGCTCCCACCTGATCAGACACCAGGCCATTCACTCTGGGGAACGTCTATGCACTTGCAGGGAATGTGGGAAGAGCTTCAACCAAAGCTCCCACCTGATCCGACACCAGGCCATTCACACTGGGGAACGGCCCTACACATGTGGGGAATGTGGGAAGAGCTTCAACCAGAGCTCCAACCTCTGCAGACACCAGGGCGTCCACACTGGGGAACGGCCCTACAAATGCTTGGAATGTGGGAAGAGGTTTCAGACCAGCTCAGATCTCCTCAAGCACCAGCGGACACACACAGATGAGAGGCCCTTCCGCTGCACCGACTGCTGGAAGGGCTTCAAGCAGAACTGCCACCTTGTCACCCACCGGCACATTCACACCGGGGAGAGGCCCTACAAGTGTGGGGAGTGTGGGAAGAGCTTCACCCAGAGCTCTGCCTTGACCAGACACCAACGGACCCACCAGTAAGGGAAGCCCTACCAGTGCCCTGAGTGCGGGAAGAGCTTCGGCCACTGCTTCCACCCCGAATGAAGCCCCTGATGGTGAGGCAACCCCTGGAGTCCAGTGACTGTCAGTCCATCCCTTTCGACCAGAAAGGGCCAGTCCCCTTTCCCAGGGGCAGCTTCTTTCATCAGAATCTTTCTTAGGGGGGTGTGTGGAGATTCCTGCCTTGGCTGGGGACCCCCCAAGGTCAGTCCTGGAGGTTGAGAGCAGAGATCTCCCCAGGAGCTTTGGTCTGGGGGAGTTCCATCCATCTTTAATTAAGAATGATTGCTTT
>NW_020912220.1:0-1584 GCF_003984885.1 Neopelma chrysocephalum | reverse complement strand
GGGTCCCCTTCACCCCTTGGGGGGCACCCCAAGGTCTGGGGGGTCCCATGTGCTCTGACCCCCTGCTGTGGGGATGTGCCCACAGCCCTCACCCGCCTGCTGACCTTCACCATCCTGGCCGGGCTGCTGGTGGCCCTCGTCTGCGTGGCCACCCTGGGCCTGCTGGCTGTGAAGTTGTGGCCCAGGTAACGTCCTGGCTGGGGCAGAGGGGGGGACAGGGAACCAAGGATGGGACAGGGACCCCGGGGTGGAGGGACAAGGAACTCAGGGTGGGACAGGAACCCTGGCATCAGGACAGGGCCCCCGGTGTTGGAGCAGGGTGGGAGGACAGGAACCTCGGGGTGGCACAGGGACCCTGGGGTCAGGGGACAGGGACCTTGGGGTGAGGGGACAGGGATCCCAGGGTGGCACAGGGACCCCGGGGTCAAGGGGACAGAGACTTTGGGGTGAGGGGACAGGGATCCTGGGGTGGCACAGGGACCCCAGGGTCAGAGGGACAGGGACCCCAGGGTCAGGGGGACAGGACCCCAACGTCAGGGCAGGTACCCCGGGGTGAGGGGACCCTCGGGGGCAGCAGGGCTGGCAGCTCCCTGTCCTCCCCTCCAGGATCAGGAGGTTTCGGGGCCGGTTGGGTGCCGAGGACACTTTGGAGCTGAGGAGCAAACAGGAGCCAGCACAGGTAGGGAAGGGACCTCGGAGGGGCCAGCTCTGAGGACCCCCCGCCCTGAGCTCCTGAGGGACCCCTGGGGGGGTTCCCGGTGCGGGGAAGGGGATGTGGGGCTGGGATCTGACCCAGCCGAGCTGCTCCGGGTGCCACCACAGCCTTGGCTGTCACTGCCCGAGCCAGGGAAGGGGCAGGAGGGGCAGAGCCTTGGGAGCACCCAAAATACCCCTCCCAGGCTCGCCCCAGGGGGGCTCCACAGCACAGACACCCTCTGGGGGTGCTCTGGGTGCTCCCCCAGCCCTGCCATGGATGGGGTGTCCCAGCCAGTCCCAACCTTTCCCAGGTGGATGGAGCATCTTAACCTGGTGGCCCTTGGACCCGGGAGCATCTGTGGTGGCTGGTGCTGGAATTCCACGGTCCTGGCCTGGCTGGATCCAGGTAGCCCCCCCCTGGGGACCCCCAGCCCTATTCCAGCCCCTGCCAGCCCCATTCCAGCCCCTGGATGTTGTTCCCCCCCAGTGGACGTTGTTCTCACGTGGGGCACGGTTTGGGCTCACCACGTCACGTGCCAGGCTGTGCCAGCTGTGACTGCTCAGAGCTGTGAAATCCTGGAAAGATAATAAAACCAGATCTCCCCAGAGCCTGGGGACACCCTTTCCACGGTCACTGTCCTGTCCTGTCCCCACGGCAAAGCCACCCCCCGGGGTGCTGCCCACCCGAGGCGGGTGGGACACAGGGGACGTGCTGCTCCGAGGCAGCCCCGGGGCCACAGCACCCCTTTCCCTGGCGTCCCTCCTGGGGGAGAGGAGGGCAGAGGTGTCCCCAGGCCACACGTGTCCCCTCGGTGCCCGGGAAGGGGCGGGGGACAGGAGGGGTCGGTCCTGTCAGCCCCGCGCTGCCCCAGGGGAGCTGAGGGGGGG
>NW_020912219.1:0-1629 GCF_003984885.1 Neopelma chrysocephalum | reverse complement strand
TCCTTCCCAAATACTTCCCAAATGCTGGGTGATCCTTCCCAAATACTGAGTGATCCATCCCAAATACTGGGTGATCCTTCCCAAATACTTCCCAAATACCAGGTGATCCTTCCTAAATCCTTTCCAAACACTGGGTGATCCTTGCCAAATACTGGGTGACCCTAAATACTTTCTAAATACTCCTAATACTTTCTAAATATTTCTATGGATCAATGAGATCCCTTCTCAGATCAGATATTTCTCTGGATATTTGAGATATTTCTCTGGATATTTGAGATGTTTATATGGATATTTGAGATATTTCTATGGATATTTGAGATATTTCTCTGAATATTTGAGATATTTTCTATGGATATTTGAGATATTTTCTCTGGATATTTGAGATATTTATATGGATATTTGAGATCCCTGGCCGAGCTCTGCTTTAGGAGGGGGACTCTTGCCATCTAGTGGGAAAGGATGGGACCTCCAGGACCTCTGCTATCCCTCAGGATAAGGCAAAATGCCACCCTCTATCCCAGATTTTTGGTGCTTGGTGTGGGATTAGCCCCTCCTGCCTTCCCCCCAGCGTTGTCACTGCCTCCAGCTGCCTTTCTCCCTCTTTTCCTTCCTAGAAATCCCACTCTTTTCATATTTTTAGGAGCAAAACTTAGTTTCCATTGTTCTGGATGTCTGAGCTGCACAGGGGGAATCTGCTGTAGAAAAGGGACTGTGGCTGCTGTGGAGAAATACATCTCCAGCAAGGATTTCTCTGGGATTTAGGACGTTACCCACCTTGGTTATGAGCCTTTCAATAGGTGGGGTTAATGGGGGGTTCCCAGAGAAGCTTTGGCTGCCCCATCCCTGGAAATGTGGTTCCCCATCCCTGGAAATGTGATTCCCCATCCCTGGAAATGTGGTTCCCCATCCCTGGAAATGTGATTTCCCCATCCCTGGAAATGTGATTCTCCATCCCTGGCAGTGTCCAAGGCCAGTTTGGAGCAACCTGGGCTAGTGGCAGGTGTCCCTTCCCATGGCAGGGGCTGGAATTAGATGAGCTTTAAGGTCCCTTCCAACCCAAACCATTCCACGATTTTAAGCTGTAGAAATTCCCACCAGGATTTAACAGGGATAAATCGGTTTATTGCCTTTTTTTAGGGAACCACAGATCTGCTTCTCCAGGATTTCTGGGGTTTTTTGGCCCTCTGGGGATCTGGCTCTTCATTTCCACGTTGAAGGAACTTCCCACTGGAGCTAAGGGTGTGAGAAGTGCCACTCTCCCAGAGCCCTGGGGTCCTGCAGCTCTTGGGGATCACCAGGAACAGCTTTTAGGGATCTTTTTATGGATCTTGGCGGATCTGCTCCAGGATTTGGAAAGGTCAGGTCGCCCCGTGGCTCCAGAGAGTCTCCAGGGTGCAAACAGGAGGTTTGGGGAGGCAATGAGCCTTCCCCTGTTAAATGGCCTGCAAATTGGAGAGGGGAGGGGATGGAACCAAACAGGCTGTACCCAATTTTGGGGAGCAGGGAGCGTGACCAAGGCTCCTGGGGCAGAGCCAGGAGGGACTTGCCCCCGTGGCAAAGGTTTATCCTCGAGGGAGATGCACAAGAAACCATGTGGGAAGAATCAGAGAATCACAGAATCAGCTGGGT
>NW_020912218.1:0-3069 GCF_003984885.1 Neopelma chrysocephalum | reverse complement strand
TCTGTGGTGATGTAAATATTGAGGGGGTGGTCACTTAGGGAGGTTTTTGGATATTTGAGAAGTTGCTCAGTTTTGTTCTGTGAGCAGCCCCAGCCTGTGACAGGGAATCACTGTAAAGATTCCAAAATTACTTTTCAACTGCAATCCAGCCAATCATCTAAAAAAAGGCTGGTTTTAATATATACAGACAAATAACTTGTAACCATTGCTGCATGTGCAGTATTAAATTAAATTCTGGCCTTGGTTTTACTGAGTAAAGTCTGCAAGTCCAAAGGGACATTTTTGATAGGTGCCACTACACCAAAGAGGGGTTTCATTCCTGGTTCTTTGTGAGCAGCAGCATTTGTGTGGATTTCTCTGACAAAATGTGGGTTTCTGGGTGGGCTCTGTGCTCTCCCTCACCCACTTCTGGCCCTGCTGGAGAGAGGAACCGTGCAGGACCTGTGGGAGCTACATGCCTGAAGTTACCTAACAAATTCTGCCAGCAGCCAGAGCCCAAACCTTCCTGAAAAAGAATTGGCCAATGTATGGAAAGTCATAGCAAACAACCTTCACCTGGAGGTGAGCAAGCAATTTGTAATCTTGCTAACCTGCCTTTATTTTGGAACACAGAGGCTGTCAGCAGCAGACTCACCAGGAGCTGGGTGAGCCAGGTAAGAGGGAATCCCTCTGCACAGAGCTTGGATGCGTTTTCCATATGGGCTCAAGCTCTGGAGTCTGTTCCTTGAGATGATGAAGCGATTCTCTCTGGGTGGCAGTGGGTGAGGCTGAGATCCCTGAGCATCAAAGAAACAAACCCAGAAAACAGCATTTAGGAAAACCAAGAAGGAGTTCAGAGCCTCTACACACATCTTTGGTAACGGGGAAGGGGCTTTTCATGGGCAATGCAACTTTTGAGAGAACTGTGAGAGCAACTCAGCCCTGCTGAGAAGGTTCTCTTCACTTATCGGAGCCTTTTCTCAATCAATTGGCTTTTGCACCACTTTCCTCCCCCACCCTACTGTATCTCCTTGAGGTGGTGCAGGGAACCATCTCAAGCCAAACCCTCTAACTCATTGTAATGATGATGCAGGGGTTTTAAAATTCACCTTGCAATGTAGACCTAGGAAAAAAAAAAGCAAAACAGTTTTTTGTTGCAAACAATTTTCAATGAATAAAAGAGAAGTGGATTGCCAAAGAGAAGTGGATTGCCAAAGAGAAGCAGCACTGGTTAAGAAAACAGGCTTTATACAGATCAAATAATCCTGGACGAGGAAATACTGGTCCTTTCATTTATATTGTTTAGGTAAATGTGTCATTGGGGCTCATGAGGGACTTTGGTGAAAGGTAAAAGGCCTCCTCCACGTGTATGATGTGTTCTCCTGCTTAAATATGACCCCAGTGTCAGGGTGGTTTGAGTTTTCATTGTGGTGCTCCTTGAAGTTTTTCTCGTTGTTCTGATTTTTAGAAAAGATTAAAGGAGGTAAGGATTTAGCTTTGGTAAATCAGGAGTGTTTCACTCAATAAAGCAATAGCTCTAGTAGCCACGTTTTGGGAAATTGTTGCTCTTGGAGACCAGATTAAAGGGGAGACAATTTCTGGCCTCAGAGGGAGGCTGGGAAGCTGTTAGTGCTGTTGTGTCAGACCTTACAATCCTTTATCCCGACCTGGTTTTCATGACCGTGCCAAGAGCTCCTGCATGGCAAAGGTGGCAGTGACACTGATTGTATCAGGGACATCAGTTGCCTGACCAAGGCAGGGAACAAGGGATAATCAGTTATCCCCTGACAGCCTTGGAACATTAGTTACTCGAATCGTAGCCCGAGTGGAACAGAACCATTGTAACCAACTTGGGTTGGGGCCAGGGTGGAAATCTACTGGTGACTAAAGACAATCATGGCTCAGCCCTATAAACAGCAGCCCTAAGTGAGGCCTTGGAGCTGTCCTGGACTGCAGTGGGCTCCACAAGCACCTCCCTCAGACTGGGAGCCTCCTGGACTTGCAAACCCCCGAGTTTGCAATCCTCAGAGGACTGTGCCTGAAGACAAGGCCTGGGCTGATATCCCCCACTCCTCGAGGCTCAGCCCTCACCTGTTGAGGAATGCAAAGGCATTTGACCTGTTTCACTGAACTCCAGGGGAATTTTTAACAGGTACTTTTGCACACATAGATATTGATGTAGACAGCTCTGTGTGTGCATGTGGAGTGACCAGGGTATGAATGTTGCTATCTCGAATCTGTAATTCAGTCATTGTTGTAATTGCAGTAAACCCTATCAAGTCACCTTGTAAATGATAAATTAGTCAATGATTAAATACTCTTAAACCCTTTGCACCCTCACCCTCTGCACCCCTGGATTCTGTGTATGCCATTCTAAAGAGGTTCTAATTTGATTTTCCTTTGCATGATTCATCTGTGCAGCGAGCAACAGACGGAACCTCGGCGTTGAACTCTGTTAACCTGCAATTCCACAAATTCATATTAAAACCTGCTTTTGCCAACACCTTTTATGGTGATTCTTTAATTGACCAAAACCCCTCATTCACACCCCCTGTCAGCAAGAGCTGGAGCCAGGAAAACTCCAAGAAGAGAAGCAATCACAATCTGAAATGAACATTTGAAATTCACAACATTTTAACATTGTGCTGCTTATCTTGCCTCAAGTTATCTGCTGTCCTAAAATAATTTTGACTTCCTGTTTAATGTTGTGTACAGGATCAGCACTGTCTGCAGTGGAGTCTGGCTGAAGAGGATTTAAATATGCAGGAGAATTTTTTGTTATAATGATAAATTCTTTTGTGATAACTATTGTGAACAATCATTCTCTTGGAGACAATCCCCTGAATATTGAATTGCTCCCAAATTTCATCTCCTTCAAAGGAGGATTTTGATGAAAAAGATCTGAGTGGACGTGGAGTCTCTCATGCCTCATGGCTCTTCTCCTACGCTCTCAGCACAGCTGTGCCCTCACTTTATGGACCTTCCTGAGACTGTTGACTTGCCTCTGAGTTCTGAAGGAGAGAATATTGTCCTTTGGACGTTCCACATGTGTGTGTCACCCCTGAGACAGAGCACTTCTCTCTTTCACGT
>NW_020912217.1:0-334 GCF_003984885.1 Neopelma chrysocephalum | reverse complement strand
AGGGAGCGCCTGGAGAAGAGCTCCAGATACCACATCCCAGAGGAAACGCGGGGAAAGGTGGGAATCTCAGAGTTTGGGGGCTCGGGAAGGTGGGAATCCCAGGATCTGGGGGGCTCAGGAGGGTGGGAACTCTGGGATTTGGGGGCTTAGGATGGTGGGAATGGCAGGATTTGGGGAATACAAATGGGCCGGGGACAGGGAGCGCCTGGAGAAGAGCTCCCAGTACCACATTCCAGAGGAAACACGGGGAAAGGTGGGAATCCCAAAGTTTGGGGGGGAATCCCAGAGTTTGGGGGCTCGGGAGGGAGGGAATCCCAAAGTTTGGGGGATACAA
>NW_020912216.1:0-1076 GCF_003984885.1 Neopelma chrysocephalum | reverse complement strand
TGCTGTGCTTCTGAACCTTTTCTGCAGATTTATGGCTAAAGGATTTTGTGACATGTATTCAGAGTATTCAATATAATCAATGTGTCAGTCAAAAGATCAATGTGTGCCAAATCATGTAGTTCCTGAGTAGCTCACAATAAAAATCATTTGCTCCAGTGCTGGATTGCAGGATCATCTTATATATAAGCCACAAGTTGCTTCTTGCTGAAATTTCAATCCCCTAGTGATGACACAATACCAAGAGCATCCTTGCAGGAGGAAGGGTGGCCAAATCCAACTATGAAAGTGACATAAAACATACTAAAGTGTCCCTATCAGACTGCAGTTACTTCTGCTCGGAATGTGCGTGAACAAAGTGGATGAGGCTGCAAACAGCTCCTCCAAGCTGTGTCACTTCCAGAGGTACCAGCTTGAGCCTGAACTTCTCAGCTCACCAGCTGTTGTTCACCATCCTACAGTGTCTCACCCTGGACCAATGTCCTTGGGGGCTGTAAAATATGAGAAGATAAGGGGCTAATGTGTATGTCTCAAACCCCAATAGCTGCATGGCTGTGGACTCAGCCAAGGATTGCTGGTAATGACACACCACGAGAAAGAAAAAGATGTGGCTGGAGAAGGGGCCATGTGGACATGGGCAGCACAAATATCCTTGTTGGAGTTCCTGGAGATAAGGACAATACAGTACAGCCCAAGTGTAGGAATGAGGCCCAGAAGTGAGCATGGGGAGAACAAGCAGGGGGAGAACAAGACTACCCAAGACCCTCAAAGCCCTCCGACCCCTTTCCAGAAAGGTCGGACAGAACAGACTGCACACAAAAACTAATTTGCTGTAGTGGGTTGACCCTGGCTGGATGCCTGATACCCACTAAAGCCGCTTTCTCTCTCCCCTCTCCAACAGGACAGAGGAGAGAAATACAACAAAGGGTCCATGAGCTGAGATAAGTACCGGGACAGATCACTCACCAATCAGCGTCACGAGCAAAGCAGACTCCAAGTGGGAATAGTCATTAAATTTATCCCAAGCAGAATCAGAACTGGAGAATGAGAAGTAAAAGAAATCCTACAAACATCTTCCC
>NW_020912215.1:0-1211 GCF_003984885.1 Neopelma chrysocephalum | reverse complement strand
GGGAGAACGGGCAGGGATCCACTCTGGGATCCACCAGGATCCACTGGAACCCCCAACACTCAGCACAGGAGCTGATCGCGGGATCGATCGGTGCAAAAAACAGTCCCAAATCCACCTTTTCTGGGTCCAAAATATCTCTGGATCCCTGGGATGGAGCCCAGGGACCCACCTGGATCCACACCCTGGGATCCACCGGTGCAAAACAGCCCCAAAAACACCTTCCCTGGGTCCAACCCGGCCCCAAAATATCTCTGGATCCCTGGGACGGAGCTCAGGGATCCACCCCGGGATCCACTGGGATCCACCTCCCAGTGACCCCCAGTGGCTTCCAGTGCATCCCAGTGGCTCCCAGTGCATCCCAGTGGCTCCCAGTGGCTCCCAGTGGCCCCCAGTGGCCCCCAGTGCATCCCAGTGGCCCCCAGTAGCTCCCAGTGGCTCCCAGCGACTCCCAGTGGCTCCCAGTGGCTCCCAGTGGCTCCCAGTAGCTCCCAGCGGCTCCCAGTGGATCCCAGCAGCTCCCAGTGGTTCCCAGTGTCTCCCAGTGGCCCCCACTGCATCCCAGTGGCTCCCAGTGACTCCCAATGGCTCCCAGTGGCTCCCAGTAGCTCCCAGTAGCTCCCAGTGGCTCCCAGTGGCTCCCAGCAGCTCCCACTCACGGCCTGCTTGGTGGATTTGCCTCCGGCCTTGAGGTCCCGGAGCTTCTTCTCCTGCTTCTCAAACTGCTTGAGCAGCTCCTTCTGCTTCTGCTGGTACATCTTCTTGAACGTCACTGCGGGGGATCCACGGGGATCAGGGGGGATCCAGGGGGATCCAGGGGGGATCAAGGGGGTCAGGGGGATCAGGGGGGTCAGGGAGGGTCATTCCAGCCTCGGGTCCCCCCGGATTCCTGCCCTGGGTAATGGAATTGGAGGGATCGGGGGGGATCCAGTGGGATCTGAGAGGTCAGGGCAGGGTCAGGGGGGGTCACTGCAGCCCTGGATTCCACCTGGGAATTTTGGGGGGGGTTCAGGGGGGGCAGAGGCACCAGGAGGGTCCCGGGGGGATCCAGGTGGATCAAGGGGGATCCAGAGGCATCGGGAGGATCAGGGGAGACCAAGAAGGATCAGGTGGGATCCAGGGGGATCAGGAGGGATCAGGGGGGTCCCTGCAGCCCCCACTCACTGTAATTCCCTCTGTAGTAGTGCAGCCTCTGTGCATCCAGGTGGATCCAG
>NW_020912214.1:671-1090 GCF_003984885.1 Neopelma chrysocephalum | reverse complement strand
ATATTGTCCTAAAATCGTGGAATATTGTCCTAAAATCCTGGAATATCCCTGCTGGAATGGGCCCAGAAGGATCAAAGGTTCCAGACCCTTCTCCCTCCATTTTTTTGGGATGGGTTTTCCCTTAGTTTTGTGTTAAAAAATAAACAGTTTTGGGAATCTTGCTGTGGAATTGAGGGGTTTTTTCCCCCTGTTTTTTTTTCCTGGTGTTTGGGAGTTTGGGTGAGGGGTGGGAAGTGTGTGTGTGCTCCTGAGGGGAGGATATTATCCTAAAATCGTGGAATATTTTCCTAAAATCATGGAATATCCCTGCTGGAATGGACCCAGAAGGATCAAAGGTTCCAGGGGTTCTCCCTCCCTTTTTTTGGGATGAGTTTTCCCTTAGTTTTGTGTTAAATAAATAAAGAGTTTTGGGAATCCCA
>NW_020912214.1:429-661 GCF_003984885.1 Neopelma chrysocephalum | reverse complement strand
TTTTGGGAATCCCAATGTGGAATTGGGGTTTTTTTCCTGTTTTTTTTTCCAGGTGTTTGTGAGTTTGGGTGAGGGGTGGGGAGGATATTATCCTAAAATCATGGGATATTGTCCTAAAATTGTGGAATATTGTCCCAAAATTGTGGAATTTTGTCCTAAAATTGTGGAATATTGTCCTAAAATTGTGGAATATTGTCCTAAAATCGTGGGATATTGTCCTAAAATCATGGAA
>NW_020912214.1:0-419 GCF_003984885.1 Neopelma chrysocephalum | reverse complement strand
ATATTGTCCTAAAATCGTGGAATATTGTCCTAAAATCCTGGAATATCCCTGCTGGAATGGGCCCAGAAGGATCAAAGGTTCCAGACCCTTCTCCCTCCATTTTTTTGGGATGGGTTTTCCCTTAGTTTTGTGTTAAAAAATAAACAGTTTTGGGAATCTTGCTGTGGAATTGAGGGGTTTTTTCCCCCTGTTTTTTTTTCCTGGTGTTTGGGAGTTTGGGTGAGGGGTGGGAAGTGTGTGTGTGCTCCTGAGGGGAGGATATTATCCTAAAATCGTGGAATATTTTCCTAAAATCATGGAATATCCCTGCTGGAATGGACCCAGAAGGATCAAAGGTTCCAGGGGTTCTCCCTCCCTTTTTTTGGGATGAGTTTTCCCTTAGTTTTGTGTTAAATAAATAAAGAGTTTTGGGAATCCCA
>NW_020912213.1:567-731 GCF_003984885.1 Neopelma chrysocephalum | reverse complement strand
AGGCCAGGTTGGACGGGGCTTGGAGCAACCTGGGCTAGTGGAAGGTGTCCCTGCCCATGGCAGGGGGTGGAACTGGATGAGCTTTAAGGTCCCTTTCAACCCAAACCATTCCATGGGTCTATGATCTCCCTGTGGAAATGTTCCCTGGCCCCTACAGCCATCCC
>NW_020912213.1:174-557 GCF_003984885.1 Neopelma chrysocephalum | reverse complement strand
CGCGCCCTCAGGGTGAAATGGCGGCACCGCCAGCATTGATCGGGGTTTTCACGGGATACCCTGAGCATTGCCTGCTCGGCCCCGCCGCCCCGTCCGCGCCTCTGACCCCGGGCACGGAGGTACTGCGGTGCTGGACCGTCCTAGGCAGCTGCCACTGACCTGGTTTCCCGTCCTTGTTGAGTATGAGAGAGCTGGGAGCGTTCACCTGGAGAAGAGAAGGCTCCAGGAGAGCTGGAGAGGGAGTTGGGACAAGGGACGGAGGGACAGGACAAGGGGGAATGGCTTCCAACTGCCAGAAGGCAGGGATAGATGGGATACTGGGAAGGAATTCTTGGCTGTGAGGGTGGTGAGGCCCTGGCACAGGTTGCCCAGAGAAGCTGTGG
>NW_020912213.1:0-164 GCF_003984885.1 Neopelma chrysocephalum | reverse complement strand
AGGCCAGGTTGGACGGGGCTTGGAGCAACCTGGGCTAGTGGAAGGTGTCCCTGCCCATGGCAGGGGGTGGAACTGGATGAGCTTTAAGGTCCCTTTCAACCCAAACCATTCCATGGGTCTATGATCTCCCTGTGGAAATGTTCCCTGGCCCCTACAGCCATCCC
>NW_020912212.1:3343-4479 GCF_003984885.1 Neopelma chrysocephalum | reverse complement strand
GGAACCTTCTGGACCTTTCCCACAGCCCCGGGTGACCTGATGGAACCTTCTGGACCATTCCCACAGTCCTGGGGACCTCAGGGAACCTTCTGGACCTTTCCCACAGCCCTGGGGACCTGATGGAACCTTCTGGACCATTCCATAGCCCTGGGGACCTCATGGAACCTTCTGGATCTTTCCCACAACCCCAAGGACCTGACGGAACCTTCTGGACCTTTCCCATAGCCCTGGGAACATCATGGAACCTTCTGGACTATTCCATAGTCCTGGGGACCTGGTGGAACCTTCTAGATCTTTCCTACAGATTATATTATATATATATATAAAATATAATATATATTCTATAATATGTAATTTTGTAATTATATGATTTATATAATATTATAGTATATTTTATATATAATATTAATGATAGTATTTATTTTGGTATTCTTATAAATATTATAAATATTTACATATTTATATGAATATATTTATAAGTTTATATATATTTATAAATATATTTTATATATAATATATTTATAAATATAAAAATATATTTATAAATTCATATGTATTTATAAATATATTTATATATATTTTATAAATATTTATAATATTTCCATCTGTATATTCCATTAATTATGTATTAAATATGTATATTTATAAATGAGATCTACTATAGATAATAATATAAAAATTCTTAATGTTAGATTATATAGTTAATTTATAGATTATAGACTGTGTTATAAGTTATATAAATACATATATTCTAATGCTACTTATAAATATATTAATATAAATTATTAGGAAGCCAGATATTGGAAATAGAGGTATTTTAAATATCTATGTTAAATATATAGATAAAAACCCCTAATGCACAGGTGTATTATATATTTATATGTAACATTATATATGATTTGTGAGTAATAAAACTGTTGTGACATAGAAGTATAAATTATATATTACATAAGTACCATTATGGGTATAGATATGATATGTCTGATAAGTGTAATTATGTATTTTATAGATATATGTAAAATATGTATGTGCACAATTATATATTAGAAAAATAGAATGTAATATAAGATAATGTAATATACTGTAATGTAATATAATATAATATAAATTTTATATAGAATGTAATGTAATATAAT
>NW_020912212.1:2296-3333 GCF_003984885.1 Neopelma chrysocephalum | reverse complement strand
AATGTAATGTAATATAATGTAATATAATGTAGTATAATATTATATAAAATATATAAGGTAGTATAATGTAATAGAACGCAGTATAATATTATTTTAAAATATATAAGGTAGTATAATGTAATATAATGTAATATAAATAATTTATATAATGTTATGTAATATAATGTAACATAAATAATATATATAATATAATGTAATATAATGCAGTATATTATTATTTAAAAATATATAATGTGACATAAAGTAATATAATGTAATATAATGTAATATAAATAATATATAATGCAATGTAATGTATTGCAATATAATGTAACACAATATAGTATAATATCACATAAAATATATAATGTAATATAAATAATATGTAATGTAATGTAATGTATTATAATGTAATCTAATGCAGTATAACATATAAATAATATATAATGTAATAAAATATAAATAAATATATATAATGTAATGTATTATAATGCAATGTAATGTCTTATAATGTAACATAATGCAGTATATAATATAAATAATATAATGTAATATAATATAAATAATATAATGTAATGTAATATAATGCATTATAATGTAATATAATGCAGTGTAACATATAAATAAAATATAGTGTAATATAATATAAACAATGCAATGTAATACAGAATATAATGTAATAAAATATGATAATATCTAATAATATAACCCAGTGTGATATAATGTGATATAAAGTGATGCAATAATGTGTGAAATGAAAATGTGATAAAATATAATCTATTAAATGATCCGGGGGGCCCCTATTGATCTGGGGGTCCCCTATTGATCCAGGGTCCCCTATTGATCCGGGGGTCCCCTATTGATCCCGGGGACCCTATTGATCCCGGGGGTCCCACATTGATCCCGGCAGGTCCCACATTGATCCCGGCAGGTCCCACATTGATCCAGGGGTCCCACATTGATCCCGGCAGGTCCCACATTGATCCCAGCAGGTCCCACACTGATCCAGGGGTCCCCTATTGATCCCAGGGGTCCCCTATTGATCCCGGCAGGTCCCA
>NW_020912212.1:0-2286 GCF_003984885.1 Neopelma chrysocephalum | reverse complement strand
GATCCCACATTGACCCGGGGGATCCCACATTGATCCAGGGGATCCCACACCGACCCGGGGGATCCCACATTGAGCCAGAGGGCCCCAGATTGATCCAGAGGATCCCACGTTGGTCTGGGGGATCCCACATTGATCTGGAGGATCCCACATCAATCCAGGGGATCCCACACTGATCCAGGGGATCCCACATTGATCCACAGGATCCCACATTGACCCAGAGGATCCCACATCAATCCAGGGGATCCCGAAACTGGAGGCATCACAGACTTTGGGCTATCCCAGATTTTGGGGTGATCCCAGCTGGATCCAGGGATCCCAATTGATCTGGGGGGGTGGGAGGTCGTTCCAGGGTTTCCCAGGATCGATCCGGGGGGGGGTCCCAGCTTTGTGGTGCTCCCAGATTTTGGGGGGTCCCTACCATGGTGCTCCTCGATTTGGGGCTTGGGTTTCTTTCGCAATTTGGGTTTCTTCTGATTGGTCCTTTCCAGGAGGTGACGGATGTGCCGCGTCACTGGGGAGAAACACACGGAGGGGGGGGCCGGGAACGGGGAATGTGAGGCTGGAAAAGGAACTCGGGGGGAGGGAACAAATGGGGGGAGGGGGGGAAATCGTGGAAGAAAAATAAAGGGAATGGAAATAAAATGGAAATGAAAATAAAAAAAAACAAAAACAAAAATAAAAAATGAAAATAACAAATGAAAATAAAAAATAAAATAAAAACAAAAAATAAAAATGAAAATAAAAAAACAAAAATAAAAACCAAAAACGAAAATAAAAAATGAAAATAAAAAATGAAAATAAAAAACAAGATAAAAACAAAAAAAACCCAATAATAATAATAAAAAAAAACACAACAAAAAAAGAAATAAAAACAAAAAACAAAAACGAAAATAAAAAATGAAAATAAAAAACAAGATAAAAACAAAAAAATAAAAACAAAAATAATAAAAAAACCCAAAAAATAAAATAAAAAAAAAAAAACAAAAAACAAAAACGAAAATAAAAAATGAAAATAAAAAAAAACAAAAACAAAAATAAAAAACAAAAATAAAAAAATCCAAAAAAAACCCCGAAATAAAAACAAAAATAAAAATGAAAATAAAAAACAGAAATAAAAAAACAAAAATGAAAATAAAAAATGAAAATAAAAAACAAAAGAAAAAAACAAAAACAAAAATAAAAAAGAAAATAAAAACTGAAAATAAAAAACAAAATTAAAAAAAAACAAAAAAAACGAAAATAAAAAACAAAAATAAAAAAAACAAAAATGAAATGAAATAAAAAATTAAATTAAATCAAATTAAAACTATAAAAATAGATTAAAATTAAAGCAGGAAATAAAAAATATAAAGGAAATCAAAATAAAAATTAAATGAAATGACAATGAAGGGTCTAGAAATAAAAGGGAATTGAAATTAAAAGTAAAAAACTAAGGGGAAAATACAGAAAAATAAAAATGCCAAAATGAAAGCGAGTTCGAATTAAAAATAAAAAAATAAGGAAAAGATTTAAAAATAAAAAATCGAAGAAAACCGAAAATTAAAGGAATAAAATAAAACTGAAACAAAAATAAAAAACAAATGGAAACGACAGTGGGATGCAAATACAAACAAATTCTATGCAAATGAAGATGCAAATTAAAATCGATGAAACCAACCAACGACTCGACACAAAAACCAACGAAACACCTGAAAATAAAACACAAAACTCAAAACGACAAAAAACGGGGACCAAACCCAGGGGGGCGACACTGATTGGATGGGAGGGGGATCGGGGGGCGGAGCCTCTTCCGGGGAAAGCTCCGGGTGTGGAATGAGGTGGGAAATGAGTTGGACACTTGGAAAGGGGCCCTTGTGGGGTGGGAGAAGTTTCAGGAATTCTTTCATGGACACTCCCGGTGGAGGAGACGTCGACCCCACAGCAACGGCCTCCGAGCTCATTCCACGTTGGATCTCACGTCGGAATTCCGGGCGGGAGGAGGGCGGGAAAGCGGGAAAACCCCCACTGTGAGGGGGGGTCTTGGGTGAGCTCCTCACCCGCCTTTCCAAGGAGAAACTCAAACGGGTGGGAAAGGAACCAAAGAACCGGGATGGGACATCACGGAACCGTGGGATGGGTTGGGTTGGAAGGGACCTCCAAGATCATCTCGTTCCACCCCCTGCCACGGGCAGGGACACCTTCCAGACCAGGGACCTTCCACCAGACCAGGTGGCTCCTAATCCCCATCCAACCTGGCCTCGGACACTCCCAAGGTCGGGGGCGGTCGCCGGCGCCGCCGGGCCGCGG
>NW_020912211.1:2132-4227 GCF_003984885.1 Neopelma chrysocephalum | reverse complement strand
CACCTGGGCACGCAGCTGGGCGAGCTCGGATCCACCTCCCATGTGGCGAACAGGTTCATGTGCACCGGCCCGGGGGGGGGGACCCGGGGGGTCCCCGGGGCCGGGAGGGGCCGCGGGGGGGCCCGGGGGGAGCCCCGGGGGGGCTCCGGGCCCGGGGGGGGCTCGGGGGGCTCCGCGCTCCGCCATCGCCGCCTCAGCCGGGCCCCGCCCCCCGCGCCCCATTGGCCGCCGGGCGGCCCCGCCGGGCCCCGGTTGGTCGGCGCCGAGCGAGGCCACGCCCACCCGCGGCGCCGATTGGCCGGCGCCCGCCCCGCTGCGGAACCGCGGCCACGCCCCCCTCCCCCGCCCGCGGAGGCCACGCCCACCCTCCTGATGGACACGCCTATTGCCCGGGTTGGCCGCGCCCACTGTCACGAGAGACCACGCCCACCGCTGCGGGCCACGCCCACCACTGCAGGGCCACGCCCGCTGACCTCATGGCCACGCCCACTGCTTCTGGATGGACACGCCCACTGCCCCGATGGCCACGCCCACTGCTGCTGGGCCACGCCCCCCCCATCTGCAGCCGAGGCGCTGATTGGGTGGTGGCGGGGGCGGGGTCAAGGATGGAGCTTGGGGACACTGAGGGGACAATGGCCCAGTGACACGGTGACCTTGGGGACACATCCCAGTGACATGGTGACCTGGGGGACATGGCCCAGTGACATGGTGATATCATTGGGGACACATCCCAGTGACACGGTGACATCATTGGGGATGTGTCCCAGTAACACGGTGACCTCGGGGACGTGGCCCAGTGACACGGTGACATCATTGGGGACATGGCCCAGTGACACGATGACATCATCGGTGCCATCCCCATGATGGTGACCCTGGGGACACATCCCAGTGACACGGGGACCTCAGGGACATGGCCCAGTGACACAGTGACCTGGGGACACATCCTGGTGACATGGTGACATCACTGGGGACGTGTCCCAGTGACATGGTGACCTGGGGACATCCTGGTGTCACATCCCAGTGACACAGTGACCTCGGGGACACATCCCAGTGACACGAGGACCTGGGGGACACATCCCAGTGACACAGTGACATCGGGAACATGGCCCAGTGATGGTGACCCTGGGGACACATCCCAGTGACACGGTGACCTGGGGGATGTGTCCCAGTGAGATGGTGACATCATTGGGGACATGGCCCACCGACACAGTGACCTGGGGACATGGCCCACTGACACGGTGACCTCGGGGACATCCTGGTGCCACATCCCAGTGACACGGTGACATCGGTGCCACCCCAGTGACACGGTGACCTCGGGGACACATTCCAGTGACACAGGGACCCCAGTGTCACCCCCAGTGACACAGAGGCCTTGGGGACACATCCTGGTGACATGGTGACCTTGGGGACACAGTGCCACTGACACAGGGACCTTGGGGACACATCCCAGTGACACAGTGACCCCAGTGTCACCCCCAGTGACACAGAGACCTTAGGGACACATCCTGGTGACACGGTGACATTGGGGACACAGTGCCACTGACACGGTGACCTTGGGGACACATCCCAGTGACATGGGGACCTCGGGGACATCCTGGTGCCATGTCCCAGTGACATGGTGACATTGGGGACATGGTCCAGTGACATGGTGACCTCAGGGACGTGTCCCAGTGACACGGTGACATCGGGGACATCCTGGTGCCACATCCCAGTGACACGGGGTCCTTGGGGACACATCCCAGTGACACAGTGACCCCAGTGTCACCCCCCAGGGGACACAGGGTGACCTCGGGGACACAGGGTGACCCCAGGGACACATGGTGACCCCAGTGTCACCCCAGGGGACATGGTGACCTCAGGGACACATGGTGACCCCAGTGTCACCCCCAGGGACACAGAGACCTTAGGGACACATCCCAGTGACACAGTGACCCCAGTGTCACCCCCAGGGGACACAGGGTGACCTCGGGGACAGGAGGCAGAGCCGGGCTGTGGTGGGGACACCTTTTATTTACAAAACAACGGGGACAGGGAGGGGACAAAGACGAGGGGGGGGGACACAGGGACAGTGACACCACACTGTCCCCAGCCCCCC
>NW_020912211.1:1626-2032 GCF_003984885.1 Neopelma chrysocephalum | reverse complement strand
GGAGGGGACAGGGAGGGGACAGCGGGGACACCCTAAAACTTGAACTCCTTGTACTTCTTGCCACCCCCTCGGGCGTCCTGGGGCTGAGCCTTCCGCTTCTTCTGCTGGGGGGGGACAGGGACACCGTCACAGGGGGCACAGGGACAGGGACAGGGGTACAGGGACAGGTTCACAGGGGGACAGGGACATGGGGACAGGGGGGACAGGGGGCACAGGGACAGGGAGCACAGGGACAGGGACAGGGTCACAGGGGGACAGGGACAGGGTCACAGGGGGCACAGGGACAGGGGGACAGGGACAGGTTCACAGGGGGACAGGGACAGGGTCACAGGGGGCACAGGGTGGACAGGGACAGGGACACGGTCACAGGGGGCACAGGGACAGGGACAGGGGGACAGGGACAGGG
>NW_020912211.1:0-1526 GCF_003984885.1 Neopelma chrysocephalum | reverse complement strand
GGGGGGGGACAGGGACACGGTCACAGGGGGCACAGGGACAGGGGCACAGGGGGGACAGGGGACACAGGGACAGGGTCACAGGGGGCACGGGGGGGCAGGGACAGGGGCACAGGGGGCACAGGGACGGGGGCACAGGGACGGGGACAGGGACAGGGGGGACAGGGACAGGGATGGGGGACAGGGACAGGGTCACAGAGGGCACAGGGGGGACAGGGACAGTGTCACAAGGGGCACAGGGGGCACAGGGACAGGGGGACAGGGACAGGGACATGGGGACAGGGACACTGTCACAGGGGATATGGGGACAAGGAGGGGACAGGGAGCAACAGGGACAGTGTCATGGGGGACACAGGAATGGGGACGGGGACACTGTCACGTGGGACTTGGGGACAGGGACAAGGTCATAAGGGACACAGGGACATGGTCACAGGGGACAGGGGGGTCACAGGGGGGACACAGGCACAGGGAGAGGCTGGGGGGGGTCCCAGGCACACACGGGCACAGGGACATCCCCCCACAAACACAAACCCCCTCGAGCTTCTTCCCACCCTCGGGGGACCCCCATGGCCTTGGGAGGTGACAAGGTGCCACCCCCCAGGTGCCAGCGGTGCCCCCACCCCTGGTTCACCTTCTGCTTGGTGACAAGGTGCCACCCCCCGGGTGCCAGCGGTGTCCCCATCCCTGACTCACCTTCTGCTTGGCGGCGTGTTCGGCCACCATGTCGCTGAAATCCTCCTTCTCCACCTGCGCCTGCTGCTCCCTCACGTGCTCCTCGTACTTCTGCGTCATGGCCGTGGGGTCCAGCTCCAGCTCCTCGGGGGCCAGGGCCACCTCCACCCCCTGGGCCTCTGTCACCGGCCCTTTGCGGCCCATCACCTGAGGGGACATGGCTCTGTCACCCCAGGGCCACCTCCACCCCCCGGGCCTCTGTCACCGGCCCTTTGCGGCCCATCACCTGAGGTGACATGGCTCTGTCACCCTCCTGTCACTCCAGGGCCACCTCCACACCCTGGGCCTTGGCCACAGGGCCCTTCTGGCCCATCACCTCAAGGGACAAAGTCCTGTCACCCTCCCCTGTCACCCCTGTCACCCCAGGGACATCTTCACGCCCTGGGCCTCTGTCACTGGCTCTTTGCAGCCCATCACCTGAGGGGACATGGCTCTGTCACCCACCACTGTCACCACTGTCACCCCAGGGCCACCTCCACCCCCTGGGCCTCTGTCACTGGCCCTTTGCGGCCCATCACCTGAGGGGACATGGCTCTGTCACCCACCTGTCACCCCCTGTCACCCCAGAGCCACCTCCATGCCCTGGGCTTCTGTCACTGGGCCCTTCCGGCCCATCACCTGAGGGGACACGGCTCTGTCACCCCATCACACAGCTCTGTCACCCCCCTCTGTCACCCCAGGGCCACCTCTGGGGGGCATTTGGGGGGCTCTGGGGCGTCTCTGGGGGATTTGAGGGGGGTCTCAGGGGCTCTCGGGTGTCTCTGGAGGATTTGGGGGGCTCTTGGCGGTCTCAGGGG
>NW_020912210.1:839-1137 GCF_003984885.1 Neopelma chrysocephalum | reverse complement strand
CCCCCCTTTTGGCTCCTCCCCCTCCCCCCTTTGGCCCCTCCCCCCTCACCAGGGGTCTCTGGGGGCTGAATTCCTTGGCGTGGGGGTTCAGGGTCGAGCGTTTCACCTGCCTGGGGGGGGGGGGGGGGCGGGGGGGGGGGTCAGGCGGGAGCCCCGCCCACCCAGAGGCCACGCCCCCTCCTCCCCCTCCCCCGCCTAAAAAAAACCGGCACCGAAAACGACCCCAAAAAAACAGGGACCAAACGGCCCCTCCCCCACACCTAGAACGGCCCCTCCCCCACCCTCAAAACTGCCCCTC
>NW_020912210.1:398-739 GCF_003984885.1 Neopelma chrysocephalum | reverse complement strand
GGGCGTGGCCTGGGTGGGTTGGGAGGGTTTCCAGCCCCTCCCCCCCCATATCTTAAGGGGTGGAGTCTGAAAAATGGGGGGCGTGGCTTGGGGGGTTGTGGGCGTGGCCTGTGGGCTGTGGGCGTGGTCTGTGGGTTGTGGGCGTGGTCTTAACCCTCCTTTTCTCTCTCCTCCCCTCCCCTCCTTTTTTCCAGGCCAAGGCCCCGCCTGGCGCCGCCTCCCCCTCCCCCCGCCCCTCCCCCACGGCGCTGGGGGGGCTCCTGCCGGGCGGGGGGGGGAGGGGCGGGGCCGGCGGCGGGGGGAGGGGCGGGGGCGGGGCTGTACCCGGCCCCTCCCCCCCC
>NW_020912210.1:0-298 GCF_003984885.1 Neopelma chrysocephalum | reverse complement strand
CCCCCCTTTTGGCTCCTCCCCCTCCCCCCTTTGGCCCCTCCCCCCTCACCAGGGGTCTCTGGGGGCTGAATTCCTTGGCGTGGGGGTTCAGGGTCGAGCGTTTCACCTGCCTGGGGGGGGGGGGGGGGCGGGGGGGGGGGTCAGGCGGGAGCCCCGCCCACCCAGAGGCCACGCCCCCTCCTCCCCCTCCCCCGCCTAAAAAAAACCGGCACCGAAAACGACCCCAAAAAAACAGGGACCAAACGGCCCCTCCCCCACACCTAGAACGGCCCCTCCCCCACCCTCAAAACTGCCCCTC
>NW_020912209.1:1997-3981 GCF_003984885.1 Neopelma chrysocephalum | reverse complement strand
GAATCTCGGGGCTCAGGGCAGGGTCTCCCTTCCCCTTTCCTGCCTTTTCCATCCCCACATTCCATAAAAATCCCTCTGAGTGGATTCTGAATGTCCATCATGGAATCCTGGAATGGTTTGGATAGGAAGGGGCATTAAATCCCATCCTGTTCCATGTTCAGGGACACCTCCTGCTATCCCAGGTTGCTCCAACCCGGCCTTGGACACTCCCAGGGATCCAGGGGCAGCCACAGCTTCCCTGAGAATTCCAGCCCAGCCCCTCCTCCCGGGGAAGGACGATCCCAATATCCCAATTCCCGACCTTTCCCTGCTCTCCCCCAGGGCCAGACCGTGGACGACATTCCCAAGGAGGTGTTGATAGACTGTGCCCACCTGGTGAAGGCCAACAGCATCCAAGGTAATCCTGATTCCTGGGAAATGCCTGGGAAAGGGGGTCTGTTTCCCCACTTGGATCCCGGATCCAATTCCTGGGGCGTTTCCCCGTTAATCCCGTGGGATTTAGGGAAGCAGGTGTCGCTTGGAATTCCTGGTAAAGAGGGATTTTAAATCCCTGACGTTCCCATGAGCCAGGGAGGCCTTGGAACCTCTTCCCTCCCGTATCCCTGGAGCCTCCTTCCGTGGGCTCAATCCTTGGAAAAGCCCTTTTCCATGGGGAGATCCCGGGATTCTCCCAGGGAAGGACTTTTCCCTCTTCCTCCTCTTCCCTGCCCTGCTGGGAGTGTCTGGGACAGGGAGAAATTCCAGCAGGGATGTTTGGGACAGGGAGAAATTCCAGCAGGGAATTCTGGGACAGGGAGAAATTCCAGCAGGGATGTTTGGGACAGGGAGAAATTCCATCAGGGATTTTTGGGACAGGGAGAAATTCCATCAGGGATGTTTGGGACAGGGAAGGAGAAATTCCATCAGGGATTTCTGGGACAGGGAAGGAGAAATTCCAGCAGGGAATTCTGGGACAGGGAGAAATTCCATCAGGGATGTTTGGGACAGGGAGGGAGAAATTCCAGCCGGGATTTCTGGGAGAGGGGGAAATTCCAGGAATGTTTTCCTGCTTCCCAGGGTGCAAGATGAACAACGTGAGCGTGGTTTACACCCCCTGGACAAACCTGAAGAAGACGTCGGACATGGACGTGGGACAGATCGGATTCCACAGGCAGAAGGATGTGAGTGCTGGATCATTCCTGGATCATTCCTGGAAAATAGGTTGTTATCCAGCCCTGGGAGTGTCCAAGGCCAGGTTGGAGCCACCTGGGATAGCGGGAGGTGTCCCTGATCCAGGGGAATTAAATGAGCTTTAAGGTCCCTTCCCACCCAAACCATTCCAGGATTCCATGATAAAGGACACTTAGAATCCAGTCAGAGGGATTTTTATGGAATGTGGGGATGGCAAAGGCAGGAAAGGGGAAGGGAGACCCTGCCCTGAGTGCCAAGATTCCCAGGGGATCCAGTCCCATGACAGGGATTTTCCTCAGGCTCTGGTTTTGTGGGATCCAGTCCTGTGGCGGGGATTTTCCTCAGGATCTGGTTTTGTGGGGCTTTTCCTCAGGCTCTGATTTGTGGGGATTCTCCTCAGTTTTTGGGTTTGTGGGGCTGTTCCTCACTATCTGGTTTTGTGGGGATTTTCCTCAGGCTCTGGTTTTATGGGGCTTTTCCTCAGGCTCTGGTTTTGTGGGATCCAGCCATTTTGGTAGGGATTTTCCTCAGGATCTGGCCTTGTAACAGGGATTTTCCTCAGGCTCTGGTTTTGTGGGATCCAGCCCTTTGGCAGGGATTGTCCTCAGAATCTGTCCCTTTGGCTGGGATTTTCCTGAGGCTCTGGTTTTGTGGGATCCAGCCCTTTTGGCAGGGATTTTCCTCAGGATCTGGTTTTGTGGGATCCAGCCCTGTAACAGGGATTTTCCTCACGCTCTGGTTTTGTGGGGATTTTCCTCAGGCTCTGATTTTGTGGGGCTTTTCCTCACTCTCTGATTTTGTGGGGATTTTCCTC
>NW_020912209.1:1243-1987 GCF_003984885.1 Neopelma chrysocephalum | reverse complement strand
TTTGTGGGGATTTTCCTCAGGCTCTGATTTTGTGAGGATTTTCCTCAGGCTCTGATTTTGTGGGGCTTTTCCTCAGGCTCTGTTTTTGTGGGGCTTTTCCTCAGGCTCTGTTTCTGTGTTGTTCCCAGGTGAAGGTTGTGACGGTGGAGAAGAAGGTGAACGAGATCCTGAACCGGCTGGAGAAGACGAAGGTGGAGCGGTTCCCGGACCTGGCGGCCGAGCGGGAAGCGCGGGATCGGGAGGAGCGCAACGAGAAGAAGGCCCAGATCCAGGAGATGAAGAGGAGGGAGAAGGAGGAGCTGAAGAAGAAGAAGGAGCTGGAGGAGCTGAGGTGAGGGCTGGCTGGATCCCGTTCCCGAGGGTCACCGGGCCCTGCTGCTCCCTGTTCTCCACGGCCCAGGGATTCCCTTTGTCCTGCTGCTTTCCCGGGAACAATCCGGGCTGTTCCGGCCGCTGCACGAGGGCTGGGCAGGTCCAGAACCTTTGGAAACATGAGGAAATTGGGGAATTATTGCCTTGGGCCACTTCCAGCTCCGGGGGAGCTTCGGGAATCGCTGAGACTTCCCTGGAGCTCAGAACCTTCCTCCTCCCTTGATATCCCTCTCCATTAGTATCCCTGTTCCTTGATATCCCTCTTCCTTAATGTTCTTCTCCATTGATATCCCTCTCCATTAATATTCCTCTTCCTTAATATCCCTGTCCATTAATATCCCTCTTCCTTGATATCCCTCTCCATTAATATCC
>NW_020912209.1:0-1233 GCF_003984885.1 Neopelma chrysocephalum | reverse complement strand
TTCCTTAATATCCCTCTCCATTAACATCCCTCTTCCTTGATATCCCTCTTCCTTGATATCCCTCCTCATTAATATTCCTGTTCCTTAATATCCCTCTTCCTTAATATCCCTCTCCATTAATATCCCTCTCCATTAATATCCCTCTCCATTAATATCCCTCTCCATTGATATCCCTTTTCCTTAATATTCCTCTTCCTTAACATCCCTCTTCCTTAATATCCCTCTTCCTTAATATCCCTCTCCATTAATATCTCTTCCTCTTGCACCCCTGCTGCTCATTAACAGTTAATTAAAGCCCTCAATCCCCCCCTCCTGGGAGCAGGGAACGAGGGAGGAGGGGTTGGAATGTCGCCCTGACCTCGTTCCCGGGGATTTCTCGCTCCAAAAACTCCCCTTGGAAGCTTTCCCCGAGCTCCTGTTTGTCCCTGGAGGGCATCAAAAGCGGGATTTAAAAGAAAATTGGGGATTTCCTGAGGGATCCAACCCCTGGAGAGGTCAGGGAAGGGGGATTGGAGGGGCTGGTGGAACCCTGCACTCCTGAAATCTGGAATTTTCCACCTCCGGGCCGCTGGATCCTGAAGGAAAAAACCTTGGAAAAGGCAATCAGACATCCCTGAACCTCCCTGCCCCGGGTTTAATTAGTGAGGAGGACGAGATGAGCCTCTAATTATCCCCCCTGGCCGAGCTCCAGGAGGAAAACAATGGGCATTTCTGGGATTTGGGAATTTTTGACCCCGAAATGGCCCATTTTTGGGGGGCTTTTAAAGGGATGGGATTTGGGATAACTGTGGGATTTTTTTCCTGGCAGGAGCTACTCCTCCCTGATGAAGGCTGAGAACATGTCCTCCAACCAGGTGAGTGAGAGCTGCTGATCCCACAGAATTCCCAGGAGAGGGATGGAATTCCAGCCTCCTGCCCGTGATCCCGCTGGGAATGACTTTGGAACTGGGAGGACACTGGGGCTGAGGAACAGGGATAAAGTGCTCCCAGGTCTTTGATCCCAAGGGAAAGAACAGGTTCAGGGTGAGGATTAACTGGATGCTCCATCCCTGGAAGAGTTGGACGGGGTTTGGAGCAACCTGGGATAGTGGGAGGTGTCCCTGAACATGGAATGGGATGGGATTTAAGGGCCCTTCCCACCCAAACCATCCTGGGATTCCGGGATTAAGGACACTCAGAATCCAGCCAGAGGGGTTTTTCTGGAATGTGGGGATGGCAAAGGCAGGAAAGGGG
>NW_020912208.1:604-1167 GCF_003984885.1 Neopelma chrysocephalum | reverse complement strand
TTTATAATTTGCATTTAAAATATAATTTATCATAATTTCTAATAAATCGAATAATTATAAATAATAATTAATAATTATTAATTTATTTATACAGTAAATTGTATGTTTATAATTTATAATTTGCATTTATAATTTAAAAATATAATTTCTCTTTCTAATTTCTAATAAATTAAATAATTACAAATAAATAACAATTAATAATTATTAATTCTTATTCAGCGAGCTGCTTTTGTGGGATCTTTTCCTTTGGGTTCCTGCGGGTTCCTTTCCCAAAATCTTCCTAAATTGTATAAAATTCCAATTATTGCCCACCTGTCCTTGACCTGCAGGAGGTAGCAGACGAGGCAGTACCCGGCACAGCTCTGCACAAAGTTCCTCTGGGCGCTGAGGAACGATTCCGTGTTGTAATTCCCGTGTTCCTGCAGGAAATAATCCAGCAGGGACAGCAGCGACTGCTTCTTGATCTGGTGGATGGACACGGCATTGACCACGGGCTCGATCATCCCGCTGTCAGCAGAGATCACCAGGATCTTGTAGGGTTTGATCCACAGGGGAACCCGCTC
>NW_020912208.1:401-594 GCF_003984885.1 Neopelma chrysocephalum | reverse complement strand
GTTTGATCCACAGGGGAACCCGCTCCTGCTCCCAGATGGACTGTGGGGGGAATGGGAATAACTCAGGATCATGGGATTCATTGGGATTCATCAGAAACCCAGGGATTGCTCAGGATTCCACTGAGATCACCAGGATCTTGTAGGGCTTGATCCACAGGGGGACCCGCTCCTGCTCCCAGATGGACTGCGGGAA
>NW_020912208.1:0-391 GCF_003984885.1 Neopelma chrysocephalum | reverse complement strand
TAGGGTTTGATCCACAGGGGGACCCGCTCCTGCTCCCAGATGGACTGTGGGGGGAATGGGAATAACTCAGGATCATGGGATTCATTGGGATCCCAGGGATTCATTGGATCCCAGGATTCCGCAGAGATCACCAGGATCTTGTAGGGTTTGATCCACAGCGGGACCCGCTCCTGCTCCCAGATGGACTGCGGGGAAAAATGGGAATAACTCAGGATCCCAGGGATTCATTGGGATCCCACTGAGATCACCAGGATCTTGTAGGGCTTGATCCACAGGGGAACCCGCTCCTGCTCCCATATGGACTGTGGGGGGAATGGGAATAACTCAGGATCATGGGATTCATTGGGATCCCAGGGAAGCTCCCATGCCATTCCCAGGCTCACCTGGAGCT
>NW_020912207.1:544-617 GCF_003984885.1 Neopelma chrysocephalum | reverse complement strand
TTAGTTGATCTCCATTGACCTCGGTCGATCTCAGTTGACCTTGGTTGACCTTGGTTGACCTTAGTTGACCTTG
>NW_020912207.1:409-534 GCF_003984885.1 Neopelma chrysocephalum | reverse complement strand
TTGGGTTCTAAGACCTTGGTTGATCTCAGTTGACCTTGGTTGACCTTAGTTGATCTCCATTGACCTCGGTTGATCTCCGTTGATCTCCATTGACCTCGATTGATCTCCGTTGACCTCAGTTGACC
>NW_020912207.1:0-399 GCF_003984885.1 Neopelma chrysocephalum | reverse complement strand
CGATTGATCTCCGTTGACCTCAGTTGACCTTGGTTGACCTTAGTTGACCTCCATTGACCTCGGTTGACCTCAGTTGACTTTGATTGACCTCAGTTGACCTTGGTTGGGCTCTTAGACCTTGGTTGATCTCAGTTGACCTCAGTTGACCTTGGTTGAGCTTAGTTGATCTCCATTGATCTCCGTTGACCTCGGTTGATCTTAGTTGACCTCAGTTGAGTTTAGTTGAGCTTAGTTGATCTCCATTGACCTTGGTCGATCTCTGTTGACCTCGGTTGACCTTGGTTGAACTCAGTTGACCTTGGTTGGGTTCTAAGACCTTGGCTCAGTTGATCTCGGTTGACCTTGGTTGAGGTTAGTTGATCTCCATTGACCTCGGTCGATCTCAGTTGACCTTGGTTG
>NW_020912206.1:1222-1461 GCF_003984885.1 Neopelma chrysocephalum | reverse complement strand
CTTGGAGGGGATATTCCAGGGTTCTGCTGGTCCTCAGGGGGGTCAGGGACCCCCAAACTGCTCCACAGGGATGAGGAAGGGCTTGGAGGGGATATTCCAGGGTTCCCTTCATCCTCAGGGGGGTCAGGAACCCCCAAATTCCTCCACAGGGATGAGGAAGGGCTTGGAGAGGATATTCCAGGCTTCTCCTGGTCCTCAGGGGGGTCAGGAACCCCCAAACTGCTCCACAGGGATGGGAA
>NW_020912206.1:476-1212 GCF_003984885.1 Neopelma chrysocephalum | reverse complement strand
TTTGGAGGGGATATTCCAGGCTCCCCTTCATCCTCAGGGGGGTCAGGGACCCCCAAACTGCTCCACAGGGATGGGGAAGGGCTTGGAGGGGATAATTCAAGGTTCTGCTCCTCCTCAACAGGGCCAGGGACCCCAAACTGCTCCACAGGGATGGGGAAGAGCTTGGAGGGGATATTCCAGGCTTCTCCTGGTCCTCAGGGGGGTCAGGGACCCCCAAACTCCTCCCCATGGATGAGGAAGGGCTTGGAGGGGATATTCCAGGGTTTTGCTCCCCCTCAGGGGGGTCAGGAGCCCCCAAACTGCTCCACAGGAATGAGGAAGAGCTTGGAGGGGACATTCCAGGGTTCTGTTGGTCCTTAGGTGGGTCAGGAACCCCCAAACTGCTCCTCATGGATGGGAAAGGCTCAGAGGGGGCATCCTGGGCTTGTCCTGCTCCTCCAGACCCTCGTGCAAACCCCTCCCACGCCCCTGGAGCCACTTCCTCAATCGTCCCCAGCCCCGGGAGGTGACACTGGAGGGCACAGGGATGTCATGGGATCCATCCCCCCCTCGTGATTCCCGTGGGATGGGAGGGAGCAGCTCCCACAACTTCCCCTCAGCCCCACCCAGAGCTGTCCCACCTTCTCCTGGACACTGGGCCCAGTTTGGGGTGGGATTGCAGGAATTGGGGTGGGATTGCAGGAATTAGAGTGGGATTGCAGGAATTGGGGTGGGATTGCAGGAATTGGGGTGGGAT
>NW_020912206.1:0-466 GCF_003984885.1 Neopelma chrysocephalum | reverse complement strand
AGGAATTGGGGTGGGATTGCAGGAATTGGGGTGGGATTGCAGGAATTTGGGGTGGGATTGCAGGAGTGACATCCATTCCCACCCCTTTCCATGGCCAGGGACACCTCCCACCATCCCAGGGTGCTCCAACCTGCCCTTGGGACACTCCCAGGGATGGGGCAGCCACAGCTTCTCTGGGAATTCCATCCCAGCCCCTCCCCACCCTCCCAGCCAGGAATTCCTTCCCAATATCCCACCTAACCCTGGAAGAGGACCTGGAAGAGGCCACCGAGTCCAACCCATGTCCCCAAGTGCCACATTCCCAGGGATGCTCCATCCCCCCTGGGATGGGGATCCAGGGCTGGGCAGCCCCTTCCCAGCAGGGATTTTCCCCAATATCCCAAATAAACCTCCCCTGGCACAACTTGGGGCCGTTTCCCCTCATCCTGTCCCTTGTTCCCTGGGAGCCGATCCCGATCCCACCTGG
>NW_020912205.1:991-1417 GCF_003984885.1 Neopelma chrysocephalum | reverse complement strand
GAATTCGAAGCTTCATTTTTCCCCCACGAAATTAAAACTTCATTTTTCCCCCATGAAATTGAAGCTTCATTTTCCCCATAAATTTAAAGCTTCATTTTTCCCATGAATTCAAACCTCAATTTTTCCCCATGAATTTGAAGCTTCATTTTTCCCCAAGAATTTGAAGCTTCTTTTTTCCCCCAGGAATTCGAAGCTTCGTTTTTCCCCCACAAATTTAAAGCTTCATTTTTCCCCATGAATTTGAAGCTTCATTTTTCCCCCACGAAATTAAAGCTTCATTTTCCCCCAGGAATTCAAAGTTTCATTTTTTCCCCCAGGAATAAGAAAGAGCCTTATTTCTGTCCCCCTGAGGGGGTTCTGGGGGGATCTGGGGGAGTTATGGGGGGTTATGGGAGAATTGGGGGAGGTTTGGGGGTCCTAAGGGGG
>NW_020912205.1:94-891 GCF_003984885.1 Neopelma chrysocephalum | reverse complement strand
CCCCACAAATTCAAAACTTCATTTTCCCCCCAGGAATTCGAAGCTTCATTTTTTCCCCCTGAATTCGAAGCTTCATTTTTTCCCCATAAACTTGAAGCTTCATTTTCCCCCATGAATTTGAAGCTTCATTTTTCCCCCACGAATTCAAAGCTCAATTTTTCCCATGAATTCAAAGCTCAATTTTTCCCCATGAATTTGAAGTTTCATTTTTTCCCCATGAATTTGAAGCTTAATTTTTCCCCCACGAAATTAAAACTTCATTTTTTCCCCCATGATATTGAAACTTCATTTTTCCCCATGAATTTGAAGCTTCATTTTCCACATGAATTTGAAGCTTCATTTTTCCCATGAATTCAAAGCTCAATTTTTCTCCATAAATTCGAAGCTTCATTTTTTTCCCCATGAATTTGAAGCTTCATTTTTCCCCACAAATTTGAAGTTTCATTTTTCCCCCATGAATTTGAAGCTTCATTTTTCCCCATGAATTCGAAGCTTCATTTTTCCCCCACAAATTTGAAGCTTCATTTTTCCCCCATGAAATTGAAGCTTAATTTTCCCCCAGGAATTTGAAGTTTAATTTTCCCCCATAAATTTTAAGCTTAATTTTCCCCCCATGAATTCAAAGGTTAATTTTTTTCCTCATGAAATTGAATCTTCATTTTCCCCCATGAAATTGAACTTCATTTTTCCCCATGAATTCAAAGCTTATTTTTTCCCCATGAAATTGAAGCTCCATTTTTCCCCATGAATTTGAAGCTTCATTTTTCCCCCACAAATTTGAAGCTTCATTTTCCCCC
>NW_020912205.1:0-84 GCF_003984885.1 Neopelma chrysocephalum | reverse complement strand
TTTCCCCCACAAATTTGAAGCTTCATTTTCCCCCCAGGAATTCGAAGCTTCATTTTTCCCCCACGAAATTAAAACTTCATTTTT
>NW_020912204.1:2296-2521 GCF_003984885.1 Neopelma chrysocephalum | reverse complement strand
GGGACCACCCGGGACAACCGGGACCGGGACGGGACTACCAGGGACCACCGGGACCGGGACGGGGTAGGCGGGACCACCCGGGACAACCGGGGAGAACCGGGACTGGGACAGGACCACCCGGGACAACTGGGACTGGGACGGGACTACCAGGGACCACCCGGGACCGGGACGGGGTAGGCGGGACCACCGGGACCGGCAACGGGACAGGCGGGACCACCCGGGACA
>NW_020912204.1:299-2286 GCF_003984885.1 Neopelma chrysocephalum | reverse complement strand
CGGGACCACCGGGACCGGCAACGGGACAGGCGGGACCACCCGGGACAACCGGGGTCAGCCGGGACCAGGACGGGACCGGGACGGGGTAGGCGGGACCACCAGGACCCGGATGGGACTACCAGAGACTACCCGGGACAACCGGGACTGGGACGGGACCACCGGGACTGGAATAGAGTAGGTGGGACCACCCGGGACAACCAGGGACAACCGGGGACCACCTGGGACCACCGGGGTCAGCCGGGACCGGGACGGGACCGGGACGGGGTAGGCGGGACCACCCGGGACAACCCGGGACAACCGGGACCGGGATGGGGTAGGTGGGACCACCGGGACCGGGACGAGGTAGGCGGGACCACCCGGGACAACCGGGACCCGGATGGGGTAGGTGGGACCACCCGGGACAACTGGGGAGGACCGGGACGGGACCACCTGGGACAACCGGGGACAACCCGGACCACCCGGGACCGGGACGGGACCACTGGGACCGGGACGGGGTAGTCGGGACCACCCGGGACAACCGGGACTGGGACGGGACCACCCGGGACAACCGGGACTGGGACGGGACCACTCGGGACAACCGGGGACAGCCGAGACTGGGACGGAGTAGGCGGGACCACCGGGACCGGGACGAGGTAGGCGGGACCACCCGGGACAACCGGGACCCGGATGGGGTAGGTGGGACCACCCGGGACAACTGGGACCGGGACGGGACCACCTGGAACAACCGGGGACAACCCGGACCACCCGGGACCGGGACGCGACCACCCGGGACAACCGGGGACAACCCGGACCGGGACGGGACAACCGGGACCGGGACGGCGTGGGCGCGACCACCCGGGACTGGGATGGGGTAGGTGGGACCTCTGGGACCGGGACGGGGCCACTCGGGACAACCGGGACTGGGACAGGGACAACTGGGACCGGAATGGGGTAGGCGGGACCACCTGGGACAACCGGGACTGACACGGGACCACTCGGGACAACTGGGACTGGGACAGGGACAATCGGGGCCACCGGGACCGGGACGGGGTAGGCGGGACCACCGGGATTAGCCGGGACCGACATGGGACCACCTGGGACCACCGGGACAACCGGGACTGGGACAGGGACAGGGACAACCGAGACCACCCGGGACCACCGGGAACAACTGGAACAAGCGGGATGGGGACAGGGACAATCGGGACCACCGGGACAACCGGGACTGGGACAGGGTGGGTGGGACCACCCGGGACAACCGGGACCACTCGGGACCACCGGGCCAAACCAGGGTCCACCGGGCAGAACCGGGGCAGAACCGGGACAACCGAGAACGTGACGGGACAACCGGACCCGGGCGGGTGGATCCCGAGGGGGATCCCGAGGGGGATCCCGGCTCCTTGTGGGGGATCCCGGGGGGAATCCCAAGGGGAATCCCGGGCTGGGCGGGGTCGGAGCGGGTTAAATTCCGTGTCCCGAGGGGACGGGGCGTTATCCCGGTTCCCGGAGGAGCGGGGGGGGTGTGTGTGTGTTTATCTCGGTTCCGGGGGGTGTGTCCCGGTTTCGGAGGGGGTTTATCCCATCCCAAGGAGTTTATCCCGGTTCCGGAGGGGGTTTATCCCGGTTCCGGAGGGGGTTTATCCCATCCTGGTGGGTTTATCCCGGTTCCGGGGGGTGTGTCCCGGTTTCGGGGGGTGGTTTTATTCCATCTCCCGGTTCCGGAGGGGGCTTGACTCGTCTTGGTGTTTGTTTATCCCGGTTCCGAGGAGTGTGTCCCGGTTGGAGGCGGGTTTATCCCATCCCGGTGGGTTTATCCCGGTTCCAGGGGGGGTTTATCCCATCCTGGTGGGTTTATCCCGGTTCCGGGGGGTGTGTCCCGGTTCCGGAGGGGGTTTATCCCATCCCGGTGAGTTTATCCCTGTTCCAGGAGGGGTTTATCCCGGTTCCCAGCAGGATTTATCCCATTCCCAGCAGGTCCCTCCCTCTCCCGGCGTGTTTCTCCCTCTCCCAG
>NW_020912204.1:0-289 GCF_003984885.1 Neopelma chrysocephalum | reverse complement strand
TTCCCAGCAGGTCCCTCCCTCTCCCGGCGTGTTTCTCCCTCTCCCAGAGGATTTATCCCGTTCCCAGCAGGATTTATCCCATTCCCAGCAGGTCCATCCCTCTCCCAGAGGATTTATCCCATCCCAGTGGGTCCCTCCCTCTCCCGGTGGGTTTCTCCCTCTCCCAGAGGATTTATCCCATTCCCAGCAGGATTTATCCCATTCCCAGTAGGATTTATCCTGTTCCCAGCAGGTCCCTCCCTCTCCCATTGGATTTATCCCATCCCAGGGGAGTCCATCCCACTCCCGG
>NW_020912203.1:1271-1435 GCF_003984885.1 Neopelma chrysocephalum | reverse complement strand
GGGCAAAAAGGGCCGTCGTTCGTGTGCCGGTGTGCCTGCCAGTCGGGCGCTAAATTGCATACGGTTGAGGATTCCTTCCAGACCGAAGGCACCGGGCCCGGGAGCCACGGCTGCGCCCGTAGAGCCGATCGCGGCGCACAAATAGCAGGCGAGAGCCGGAGGGT
>NW_020912203.1:761-1171 GCF_003984885.1 Neopelma chrysocephalum | reverse complement strand
GGCGCACAAATAGCAGGTGAGAGCCGGAGGGTCAGTCCCCTCCTTCTGTGCAAAAAGGGCCGTCGTTCGTGGGCCGGAGCGCTGGATTGGCGGGGGCTAAAATTGCATACGGTCGAGGATTCCTTCCAGACCGAAGGCGCCAGGACCGGGAGCCACGGCTGCGTGCGTAGAACCAATTGCGACGCACAAATAGCAGGTGAGAGCTGGAGGGTCAGGCCCCTCCTTCTGGGCAAAAATGGCCGTCGTTCGTGTGCCGGTGTGCCGGCCGGCCGGAGGCTAAAATTGCATACGGTGGAGGATTCCTTCCAGACCGAAGGCGTCAGGACCGGGAGGCCCGGCTGCGCGCGTAGAGCCGATAGCGGCGCACAAATAGCAGGCGAGAGCCGGAGGGTCAGGCCCCTCCTTCTGGG
>NW_020912203.1:0-661 GCF_003984885.1 Neopelma chrysocephalum | reverse complement strand
CGCGGCGCACAAGGGCAGGCGAGAGCCGGAGGGTCAGTCCCCTCCTGCTGGGCAAAAAGGGCCATCGTTCTTGGGCCCCTGCGCCGGCCGACCGGTGGCTGAAATTGCATACGGTCGAGGATTCCTTCCAGACCGAAGGCGCTAGGACCAGGAGCCCCGGCTGCGCGCGTAGAACCGATCGCGGTGCACAAATAGCAGGCGAGAGCCGGAGGGCCAGGCCCCTACTTCTGGGCAAAAAGGGCCGTCGTTCGCGGGCAGGTGCGCCAGTTGTCTGGGGGTTATAATTGCATACGGTCGAGGATTCCGTCCAGACAGGATGCACCTGGGCCGGGAGCCCCTTCTGCGCGTGTAGAGCCAAGCGAGGCGCACAAAGGGCAGGCGAGAGCCGGAGGGTCAGGCTCCTCCTTCTGGGCAAAAGAGACCGTCATTTCCGGGCAGGCCCCTTTGGCAGCCCGGGGCTGGCCGAGGTCCGAAATCGGATACGGTCGAGGATTCCTCCCTGACCGGAAGCGCAGGGTCCGCGAGCTCCGGCTGGGCGCGTAGAGCCGAGCGAGGCACACAAAGGGCAGGCGAGAGCCGGAGGGTCAGACCCCAACTTCTGGGCAAAAAAGCCATCGTTTGCGGGCAGACGTCTTGGGCGGGCCTGGGCTACCCGAGGTCC
>NW_020912202.1:1073-2404 GCF_003984885.1 Neopelma chrysocephalum | reverse complement strand
CTTTCCATCCGTGGGGTTGTGCCTGGATTAAGATCCCACTGCCAATGGAATCTTTGGGATTTTAAATCCAGGACTTCCTGTGTGTCCCTCTGGTCCTTTAAATCCTGTTTTCCATCCATGATGTTGTGCCTGGATTAAGATCCCACTGCCAATGGAATCTTTGGGATTTGAGGTCCAGGATTTCCTGTGTGTCCCTCTTGTCCTTGCTCTGGCTTTTGGAAGATGTTTTTCCTTCTGTCCCATTGGAGTTTCCCTTGGAACAACTTCTTTCCCTCCAACAAAAACCTGGATCCACCCCCTGCGTCTGAAATGAGGAGAAGACAACCCACAGATCCCAAACTCCTTCTTGGGGCTCTCCACCCGTTCAAACCCCACTTTACTGATCCCATCCCACCCCTCTCCAGGGCTGGATTTGTGCCTGTCCCATAAATTTAGACGGGATCCTCCAAAACCCCCGAGGAAAAGTCATTTTGGGGGAACTATTTGCCAAAAAAAAAAAATCCCTCCCGCCAATTAAGGCCGGAAGCGAAAATTTCCCTCCCCGATTTCGGGGCTGACCCCAAAATTTTCCCAATCGCCCAATTTTCCAGAAGCCCTGAGAGGGTCAGAACGAAAATAAGAGCTGGAAAATGAACTTATTCCTTCCTGGCTGGAACGGCTCGTTTAGAAAAATGAGGTCGTAGAGTAAAAAAAAAAGAAAATCATCCTCAAATGACGACTCTGCCTTTTGAGTCATGAGATGGGAAATGATTAAAGGCCCCGATTTTCTTTTTATATTTTGGTTTTTTTGCATTTTTTTTTTTTTTTGCTCTCCCAGGAAGCTGCTTTTGAATAAAAAAAATAAAATAAAAAAAGGGGAACTCGCTGTTTCTCCAGGAAATCGAGCCTTAATTTTCCTCTCCCGGAGACCAATCGAGCCTTAATTTTCCTCTCCCGGAGGCCAATCGAGCCTTAATTTGCCTCTGAAAAGGGCTGAAGGAATTGAAGGAATGTGTGATGCGTTTTCCCGAACAAAAGATGAGGTGGAATCCGAGATAAAACGGAGGAGGAGGAGGAGGGGAGGGGGGAAAATTGGGATAATTGGCCCGGGGTTTGCTTCTCCCTGGATCCCACAGGGAATGTGAATTCCGGGGTTTGTGGTTTAAAATGCGGGATTTTTATCCTCCTTTTTGTTCCTCAAAATTCATCCTGTGTTTAAAAGAGACCCTCTGGAGCTGGGAAGCGGGAGGGGATATTAAACCCTGGGCTATTAAATCGGGATATTAAACCGGGATATTAAACCCTGGGATATTAAACCCTGGGATATTAAACCGGGATATTAATCCGGGATA
>NW_020912202.1:384-1063 GCF_003984885.1 Neopelma chrysocephalum | reverse complement strand
GGATAATAATTTGGATATTAATCCAGGATATTAATCTAGGATATTAAGCCAGGATATTAAACCGGGATATTAATCCAGGATATTAAACTGGGATATTAAACCGGGATATTAAACCGGGATATTAATCCAGGATATTAAACCGGGATATTAAATCGGGATATTAAACCCTGGGATATTAAACTGGGATATTAATCCAGGATATTAAACCGGGATATTAATCCGGGATATTAAACCCTGGGATATTAAACCCTGGGATATTAATCCGGGATATTAAACCGGGATATTAATCCAGGATATTAAACCGGGATATTAAACCGGGATATTAATTTGGATATTAATCCGGGATATTAAACCCTGGGATATTAAACCCTGGGATATTAAACCGGGATATTAAACCGGGATATTAAACCTTGGGATATGAAACCGGGGTATTAAATCGGAATATTAATCTGGGATATTAAACCCTGGAATATTAAACCCTGGGATATTAAACCCTGGGATATTAAACCGGGATATTAAACTCTGGGATATTAAATCGGGATATTAAACCCTGGGATATTAAACCGGGATATTAAACCGGGATATTAATCCAGGATATTAAACCCTGGGATATTAAACCGGGATATTAAACGCTGGGATATTAAACCGGGATATTAATCCAGGATATTAAACCGGGATA
>NW_020912202.1:0-374 GCF_003984885.1 Neopelma chrysocephalum | reverse complement strand
GATATTAAACCGGGATATTAATCCAGGATATTAAACCGGGATATTAATCCAGGATATTAATCCAGGATATTAAACCGGGATATTAAACCCTGGGATATTAAACCGGGATATTAATCCAGGATATTAAACCGGGATATTAAACCAGGATATTAATCCAGAATATTAATTTGGATATTAATCCAGGATATTAATCTAGGATATTAATCCAGGATATTAAACCGGGATATTAAACCCTAGGATATTAAACCGGGATATTAATCCAGGATATTAAACCAGGATATTAATCCAGAATATTAAACCGGGATATTAATCCAGGATATTAAACTGGGATATTAAATCGGGATATTAAACCGGGATATTAATCCAGGATATTA
>NW_020912201.1:233-370 GCF_003984885.1 Neopelma chrysocephalum | reverse complement strand
GGATCCAGCCTGTCCATATCCCCACTGCTCTTCCCATGGATCCAGCCCGTCCACATCCCTCAGTAAGGCCCTTCCTGCCCTCCTACTGCTCTTCCCATGGATCCAGCCCGTCCACATCCCTCAGCAAGGCCCTTCCT
>NW_020912201.1:147-223 GCF_003984885.1 Neopelma chrysocephalum | reverse complement strand
CCACATCCCTCAGCAAGGCCCTTCCTGCCCTTCCCATGGATCCAGCCTGTCCATATCCCCACTGCTCTTCCCATGG
>NW_020912201.1:0-137 GCF_003984885.1 Neopelma chrysocephalum | reverse complement strand
GGATCCAGCCTGTCCATATCCCCACTGCTCTTCCCATGGATCCAGCCCGTCCACATCCCTCAGTAAGGCCCTTCCTGCCCTCCTACTGCTCTTCCCATGGATCCAGCCCGTCCACATCCCTCAGCAAGGCCCTTCCT
>NW_020912200.1:3342-4175 GCF_003984885.1 Neopelma chrysocephalum | reverse complement strand
TGCTGGAATTCCAGCTGCCAGCCTTGGCCATCCCCTGCTTCCCACATTCCTGCTGGAACCCCGTCATTCCAGCTGCCAGCCTGGCCACCCCCTGCTTCCCACATTCCTGCTGGAACCCTCCATATCCCAGTGGATCCCTCCGGTGTCCATATCCCAGTGGATCCCTCTGGTATCCGTATCCCAGCAGATCCCTCCCATGTCCATATCCCAGCAGATCCCTCCTGTGTCCATATCCCAGCTGATCCCTCCCATGTCCGTATCCCAGTGGATCCCTCCCCTGTCCATATCCCAACAGATCCCTCTGGTCTCTGTATCCCAGTGGATCCCTCTGGTATCCGTATCCCAGAGGATCCTTCCCATGTCCATATCCCAGCAGATCCCTCCCGTGTCCATATCCCAGTGGATCCCTCCCATGTCCGTATCCCAGCAGATCCCTCCTGTGTCCATATCCCAGCAGATCCCTCTGGTGTCCATATCCCAGTGGATCTCTCCCATGTCCATATCCCAGCTGATCCCTCCCGTGTCTTTATCCCAGCGGATCCCTCCCCATCCATATTCCAGCAGATCCCTCCCATGTCCGTATCCCAGCAGATCCCTCCTGTGCCCGTATCCCAGTGGATCCCTCCCCTGTCCGTATCCCAGCACTCCCGGAGCAGCCCCAGGCTCTTCACAGCTGCTCCTTTGGGATTTGCAGCTTGTCCAGATGCAAGTTTCCCTGGAGCCTGAGGCTCCCGGTCCTTTCCAAACTGGGAGGGACTGGTGGCACACACTGGCCAGGGCAGGTGAGGCTCTCAGCCCTTTCCAAACTGGGAGGGACTGGTGGCACACACTGG
>NW_020912200.1:2297-3332 GCF_003984885.1 Neopelma chrysocephalum | reverse complement strand
GGCTCTCAGCCCTTTCCAAACTGGGAGGGACTGGTGGCACACACTGGCCAGGGCAGGTGAGGTTCCTGCTCCCGATCCTTTCCAAACTGGGAGGGACTGGTGGCACACACTGGCCAGGAAGGTGAGGCTCCTGGTCCCGGTCCTTTCCAAACTGGGAGGGACTGGTGGCACACACTGGTCAGGGCAGGTGAGGCTCCCACAGAGCTGCTCCCAGGGGCACTGGCTGGAAAAGCAGCTCCTATCCCATGGGAAAGGGACCCCGTGGTTCCCATTCCCAATCCTGACGTGTCCCGTTGCTCCTCAAGGATCCCAAGCCCTGAGCAGGGGACGGAGCCCCAGAGAAGTGCCCTGGGAGCTGCTTCCCAGGAGCTGCTTCCCAGGAGCTGCTTCCCAGGAGCTGCTTCCCAGCAGGACGAGGCCGGAATGCTGCCGATGGGCTCTGGGAGGGAGGTATCCCATGGGATCTGATCCAATCCAAGCCTTCCCTGGCACAACCCGAGGGCATAACCCCCCCTAATGACCTCCAGGGTCGGGGCTCTCCCAGCTTTTCCCCGGGCCCTGGATAATGGGATAACAGGAGAGCAATTCCTGCAGCCCTGGGGCTCTCCCAGGATAAAGGGATGGCAGGAGAGCAATTCCTGCAGCTGTCAGGGCTCTCCCAGGATAACAGGAGAGCAATTCCTGCAGCCCTGGGGCTCTCCCAGCTCTCCCCTGGGCCCTGGATAACAGGATAACAGGAGAGCAATTCCTGCAGCTGTCAGGGCTCTCCCAGCTCTCCCCTGGATAACGGGATGACAGGAGAGCAATTCCTGCAGCCCTGGGGCTCTCCCAGGATAACGGGATGACAGGAGAGCAATTCCTGCAGCTGTCAGGGCTCTCCCTGGATAACGGGATAACAGGAGAGCAATTCCTGCAGCCCTGGGGCTCTCCCTGGATAACGGGATAACAGGAGAGCAATTCCTGCAGCCCTGGGGCTCTCCCAGCTCTCCCCTGGATAACGGGATAACAGGGGAGCAATTCCTGCAGCCCTGGGGC
>NW_020912200.1:0-2287 GCF_003984885.1 Neopelma chrysocephalum | reverse complement strand
CCCTGGATAACGGGATAACAGGGGAGCAATTCCTGCAGCCCTGGGGCTCTCCCAGCTCTCCCCTGGATAACGGGATGCCAGGGGAGCAATTCCTGCAGGGAATTGGGATGGAGAGCAGCCCCCGCTCCCGGCTCCGAGCTCACCTTCCTGGTCTCCACGTCGAAGGGCTCCGGGGTGGGAGTCTTGGCTTTCTGGGGATCCTCCTGGGGCTGGGACAGCACCCGGGGCAGCGCGTGGGGTCTGGACACGGCGAAGTTCATCAGGGGGTAAATCCCGTTCCTGGGGCACACACGGGGGGCACGAGGAGCTGAGCACCGGCACTGCAAGGGGCACTGGGAGGGCACGGAGCGGGGATGGGCAGGACAGGGACATCATGGAGGGGACACCATGGAGGGGACAACAAGGAGGGGACAACACGGAGGGGATACCACGGAGGGGACACTAAGGAGGGGACAACACACCCAGCACCTCTGAGGGGGGGAAAGACACTCCCTGTGTGCCCAGACTGGATCCAGGGTCCGGGGGAGCCCAGGGCAGAGATGGGAGTGACTGGGAATGGAGATGGGAACAGGGATGGGAACGGAGATGGGAGCAGAGATGGGAGCAGAGATGGGAGCAGAGACGGGAGCAGAGACGGGAGCAGAGACGGGAGCAGAGACGGGAACAGAGATGGGAACAGAGATGGGAACAGGGATGGGAGCAGAGATGGGAACAGAGATGGGAATGGAGATGGGAACAGAGATTGAGATGGGAGCAGAGATGGGAGCAGAGATGGGAACAGAGATGGGAACAGAGATGGGAACAGAGATGGGAACAGAGATGGGAACAGAGATGGGAACAGAGATGGGAACAGAGAAGGGAACAAGGAAGGGAACAAGGAAGGGAACAAGGAAGGGAACAGAGATGGGAGCAGAGATGGGAACGGAGATGGGAACAGGGATGGGAACAGGGATGGGAACAGGGATGGGAACAGGGATGGGAACAGCTGGGAATGGAGATGGGAACAGAGATGGGAACGGAGATGGGAACAGGGATGGGAACAGGGATGGGAACAGAGATGGGAGCAGAGCTGGGAGCAGAGCTGGGCAGACACAGCCCGGCCAGAACCACCTCCAACCCACCTGACATCCTCCAAGAACTTGTCAAGCTCCAGGAAGGAAACCTCTGAGTACCTGGGAGAAGGAAGGCAGGAGGGATGTGAAGGATTGCTGGGCCCTGGCACTGGGATCTCCAGGCTGGAAGCAGGTCCCTGGCACTGGGATCTCGAAGCACGGCCCTGGCACTGGGATCTCCAGGCTGGGAGCAGCGCCCTGGCATTGGGATACCCCTGGCACTGGGATACCCCTGGCACTGGGATCTCCAGGCTGGGAGCAGCGCCCTGGCATTGGGATCTCCAGGCTGGAAGCACAGCCCTGGCACTGGGATCTCGAAGTAGGGCCCTGGCATTTCCAGGCTGGAAGCTGGGTCCTGGCACTGGGATACCCCTGGCACTGGGATACCCCTGGCACTGGGATGTCCAGGCTGGAATCACATTCCTGGGATGTCCCCCCTCCTCACCTCCACTGGGCTCCAGGCCTCCCCTCCCTGCGGATCTCGGCCATCACCATGTTCAGGTCCAGCTCCTTGATCTTCTCCTCCACCACGTTCTCTGGCATCAGATCTGGGGCAGGGGCAGAGGGGGGGGTGGGTTGGGGGGGTTCCTGGGGGGTGGGAGCTGCTGCCCAGACCCCCGGGAAGGGCTGAGTCTCTGCCTCCTCCCCGGCTCTGCACTGGGAATCCCGGGATGGGTGGGGTGGGAAGGGACCTGGAAGCCCATCCAGTGCCACCCCCTGCCATGGGCAGGGACACCTTCCACCAGCCCAGGTTGCTCCAAGCCCCGTCCAACCTGGCCCTGGACACTTCCAGGGATCCAGGGGCGGCCACAGCTTCTCTGGGCAACCTGGGACAGGGCCTCACCACCCTCCCAGCCAGGAATTCCTTCCCAGTATCCCAATATCCCACCTATCCCTGCCCTCTGGCAGCAGGAAGCCATTCCCTGTGTCCTGTCCCTCCATCCCTTGTCCCCAGTCCCTCTTCAGCTCTCCTGGAGCCCCTTCAGGCCCTGGAAGGGGCTCTCAGGTCTCCCTGGAGCCTTCTCTTCTCCAGGGGGACTCCCCCAGCTCTCCCAGCCTGGCTGGGTGGGATGAACCCCCCCCAGAGCCCCTGGAGGGTGTACCAGGACTCACAGTGATGGTTGAGCCCCCCCAGAGGTGTTTCAGGGCTCACACTGGTGGTTGAGCCCCCCCCC